>NC_079440.1:61728496-61775996 GCF_903798145.1 Danio aesculapii
TGAAGCTGACACCTCGTGTGAATGGGGCATTAGTGGGAGCTCTGCTCATTGCAAGCTCTCTCTGCCTCAGCACTAGACACCGCGCCAAAGCTCAGTTTGATTTTCTCAGTTGCCACTCTAAAGGTAAACGAGCTAACGCTAACTTGTCAAGCCGGATAACGAGTAAAAAGAGACTTTACGGTCCTCACTTCAAAACAGAACAAAAGTAGGATTCTGTAGTGTTTTACCCAGGTGTTGAACTCCCTTCCTGCTCATCTAAGGCACTGAACTCTGTGTCAGTGCGCGAGAGATGGAGAGAGACCGTGTTCACTCCGCTCCGCGCTGAACTAAATTGTTTTAATAATCAAACGTCTCCGTGTCGCGCGACACAACAAATTCATTGAAATTATAATCGATTATGAAATTCGTTGCCAACACTTTTAGTAATCAATTTTTATTGATTTAATCGATTCATTGTTGCAGCCCTAAATTTGACATTATGATATCTGTAGAAACCCTGTATATGCTTTAGCGCCAAAACAATCCATTAAACTGTTTTCACGGTTTCAGTTTAATTCATTAAGGAAGCGCGGGCTGTGAAGCAGCATGAGCTGGACAGTCTTTATTAACTATTCGCAGCACTGATAGTATTCTTAGATTACCTCAGAAGAATGAACTCGACCTGAAGGATGAGAGAGCTCAGAAACTCGTTGTGAGAACGGAGATGCTCACCGCATGTCTCGCCGTGATGCAGGATTTACAAAATGAGAGTGTAAAAAGGCCTATTCATGCCAGTCTGTCAGATAAAATTGGTTGAAACACCCACGGATATAACGGAGATCTGTGCATAACAGGGTTTTTTATGCGTCCCGCAATATGCGATATCTGCACACACTTGATAATGTAATGCATGGACGCGTCTCACAGCGCAAAGCATAACTTACCCTTTAAATGTCCACGCTTAATCAGTCCTCGATAAAGTCTATCGATTAAAGGATTATTGACAATCAATCGATCATCAATTAATCGTTAGCATAGGATAGCATAGTTAGCAAGGATATTTCACCCTAAATTCACCATGCTCCCTATTAAAAGGAGAGTTCATCCAAAACTGTCACCATTAACTCAGCCTTTTATTTCTTCCAAACTTGTTTTATATTTTTTCTGATGTTGATCAATAATATCCTGAAGGTAATGTCTTTTGTTGTTGAAAGCTTGAACAGTAAATGCTGAATTAAAATTCTTTTGTTTATTATTTTATTATTGTCAGACAGCTGAAACATTTCACAAAATGTGTTAAATCAGCTGCACAAAGCGATTGGCATGCTGAAAATCCTGTAAAATTAATAGATATAAAGATTTGACATTCATCGTGATAATTATCGATATTGACTGACATGAAAAAAATGATTGTGATCATATCGCCCAGCTCTGATTCATATAGAAGTTATTGATGTGTTTACATTATTAATGCAGCTCTGCATTTACATTAAAAACCCACAAATCAATCTTAATAACTGAAGCATTTTAACCTTTCTTTCAATATATTCACTATACAAATTGTATTTTTAATGTATGTGTAATTATTTATTTATTTATATTTGTATTTCTGCCATTGTACAGGTAAAACAAATGAATAAATAATAAGTAAATACATCTTATTTTTCTTTACATTTTTTGTAAATTGTCTTTTTTTTTGTAAATCATGTTAAAATTTCACTTATATCTGATGTTTATTTGTATATAAAATATATAAACACAAACATTTAAGTATATTTATTAGTAGATTTTTCCTGGCAAAATATATAAATGATGAAAAATGACAATATTTTTTATGCGTCAATATAATCGCTATGCAATAATTTAAAGTTTGTGTTTTTCTTAACTAAAGTAAAGCAGAACAGAGTAAAGAAGCAATGTATATGAAAGTGAGTGCCTGGGTTTATGTTGTTGAATGTTTTTGGCTGTTTGCATGTGATCCAGCATAATCCGCAGCATATGGAGGAATCACAGGCCTCTGCGGGGGTTTGAGGCTGTCTGATAAGCTGATTTTGAGCAGATACTACAGTAAACCAGATTGCTAATTGAGTTGAGTGCTTTGAGGATGGATAATTAAAAAGAACAGTACTGGAATCAGGAGAGACGGGCGTAATGCTAGAGGAGAGATTGGATTGAATGTCTTCTAGTCTACACTGTAACAAATATCGGTTAAAGAACAGTTGTCGAATTTTGTGATTTGTTTTCTGTGTATTTGTTGTGGTGAACTGCATTATGGGATGTTGATCTCTGCTCTGTGGACTTTTGATGGTGATAAGTCAACTCTACAGTTGAACAAAGAGACTTTTATTGACATTTTAGTGGTTTGAAATAATATAATGAATAAGAAATAATATCTAGAGAAATAAGTCTGTGAAATATCTATCTATCTATCTATCTATCTATCTATCTATCTATCTATCTATCTATCTATCTATCTATCTGTCTGTCTGTCTGTCTGTCTGTCTGTCTGCCTGCCTGCCTGCCTGCCTGCCTGCCTGCCTGCCTGCCTGCCTGCCTGCCTGCCTGCCTGTCTGTCTATCCATCTATCGATTTATCTATCTGCCTATCCATCCATCTATCTGTCTGCCTATCCATCCATCCATCTATCTATCTGTCTATCCATCCATCCATCTATCTATCTGCCTATCCATCCATCCATCTATCTATCTGCCTATCCATCCATCCATCTGCCTATCCATCCATCCATCCATCCATCAGGAAATTTTCACAGTATGTCTGATAATATTTTTTCTTCTGGAGAAAGTCTTAATTGTTTTATTTCAGCTAGAATAAAAGCAGTTTTTAATAGTTTAAACACCATTTTAAGGTCAATATTATTAGCCCCTTTAAGCTATATTTGTTTTCAATAGTCTCCAGAACAAACCATCATTATACAATAACTTGCCTAATTACCCTAACCTGCCTAGTTAACCTAATTAACCTAGTTAAGCCTTTAAATGTGACTTTAAGCTGTATAGAAGTGTCTTGAAGAATATCTAGTCTAATATTATTTACTGTCATCATGACAAAGAGAAAATAAATCAGTTATTAGAGATGAGTTATTAACACTATTATGTGCAGAAATGTGTTGGAGAAATCTGCTCTCCGTTAAACAGAAATTGGGGAATAAATAAACACAGGGCTAATACTTATGACTTCAACTATATATCCAGTGCTGGTCAGGAGTTGAGTCCTCACAGATCTCTCTTTTACACACATATTCTACTTTACAGTGATATATCTGTGCATATATATTAGATTAGTTAGTAGCGAAGACAAAACTGATCAACTAATCCAACACAAATAACTGAAGATCACAGTCCAAAAATGACTGCACACAAATTAGTATGTTGGGGAAAATATTAAGGAAAATTTGAGTAAACAGGAAAAAATAATTCCATTTAGCTTGATCTTCATTGTTTTCTTGGTAATAACCTGCACTTGTTAGTATTTAAATGTGTTTTCTTTCAGTTTCTAAAGATGTTCGATGAGCAAACTCTTATTTTAATGGATATAACTGATTAATTCTTTAAATGCATCAAATATTATTGACCATATTCACTGAGAAATGGATAGAAATGTTCATTTTCTAAAGGGATGTGCTCATTTTCATGCTGATCACTGTATACATCACGTATAATTGAATGTCTTACCTGAAGTGTGTGTGTGCGCACAGAGTATGCAGCGTGCGGTCTCCTCTGATGCACTAAGCTCCGCCTCCACCATGTTTGATGACACGCCCTGTAGAAACTCCGCCTTGTCAGGGGGTGTATCTCACATGAGCCACTCCTACTCCATGATGCTGCCGTCACAGAGAACACCTGCAAACGGAAAGGTAAGAGAAACTCAGACACACACATCATCTTTAGTCATTCATTCATCTTCAGTTAGTCCCTTATTCATCAGGGGTCGCCACAGTGGAATGAACCGCCTACTATTCTATCATATGTTTCACGCAGCGGATGTCTTTCCAGCTGTAACCCAGTACTGGGAAACACCCATACACACTCATTCACACACACACTCATACACTACGGCTAATTTAGTTCATCAGTTCCCCTATAGTGCATGTGTTTGGACTCTTGGGGAAACCCACGCCAACATTGCTTCATGGCAGTGGTTATTTAAAGGTACAGTAGCACAGAAAAGAGGAATCTAAATCATGTCAGGCATTAATAAAGCATGTATTTGTAATATTTAGCACACTGTGTCATATTTTCCATGCAGTCGGACTACAGGCTGGTGGTGGAGCCGCCGTCATCAGACAGCTCACCCGACAGTGAAGGAGTGACGCCGGTGAGCTCATTTAATCCATCACACTTCACCTTTTATACTTCCCTTCATATTTCTATTTTTTTTTTTTTTTTTTTTTTTTATTGTATGCCCATATTCACAAAACATTAACATCAAAATGTTTTAACATTAAAGAGAATGTACAGTCTTGAGAGTGAAAGTAACAGAGAAATTAATGTAAAAAAAATATATAAATAAATAGGTGAAGAATAATTAAAAGTACAATTACATCATCTTAGAGTAGTCTTTAAGTGTAGGTTATAACAAAGAGTGTAAATGAATGTCAAGGATGTTGTATTAACTTAAGAGAGCTCTTTTATGTACTCCCAAAGGGGAGACCAAATTGACCAAAATCTATCAGATTTTTCATGTTTGTCATAGGTAAGTTTTTCTAATGGTAGCCATGTAGCAATCTGTGATATCCACATTTTAAAAGATGGAGCTTGTGATGCAGACCAGAGTAGCAAAATACATTTTTTAGCTAAATATACCGATACAATAAATAACTGGAATGCATCTTTTTTAAACAGATTATTTGCATTAAGATTCAATAAGTACAGAGCTGGGGTCATGTCAAAATTAAGCTTAAGAATATTTTCCAGTACCTTATGTATTTTCTTCCAGAATGGCAAAATTTTGTCACAGTCCCAAAAACTATGAATGAATGTACCTTTATCTTTTTTACATTTAAAACACAGGTCTGTGGCATTGGCAAACATTTTCTTAATACGTATTGGAGTAAAGTAGATCCTATTAAAAAATTTAAAATTAAGCTCATGGATCCCAAGAGAGGTACACTTCGGATATATATTATCACATACAATTTTCCAGTCATTTTCTTCAATAGTTTGACCAATATCCTTCTCCCAAACATCTTTAAGTCCTAGCCAGGCAGAAGTGCAATTGTTAGACAAAGTGTCATAAATCCTTGTTATTAATCCTTTTAAACAAGCTGAATTCAGTAAAAAATATTCAATCTCTGTTGTTTTGGATCTCAGCTCTCCTTTGTCCAACTTTGGTTTTAAAAAATGTCGTAATTGTAGATATTTATAAAAATTGGATTTTGGAACGTTATATTGATCTACAATCTGTTGGAAAGATTTTATGGTGCCTTCTGAAAGTAAGCAAGATATTTGAGAGATGCCCAGTTCCCGCCATGCTGAAAAAACAGTGTTTTGCAATGTTAAAGGCATATCAGGATTGAAAGAAAGTGGGGAGAACAGGGAGAAAGGGGTGGAGATTCCTATATGTGTCTTTACATCTTTCCAAGTTCTAAGAGTATTTGATATGACAAAATGTTCAGAAATCTTTTTTAGTTTAATATAATTCTTAACAAATGGTAAATATTTAATTGGTAAAGGGGAGCAAGCTGTTTCTTCCATTTTAAACCAAATAGAGTTAGTCCTCTCATTACACCAGCTAATCATGTTTTTTATTTGGGCTGCCCAATAATACAACTGGAGATTTGGCAAGCCTATTCCACCCCTGTCTTTAGGCTTCATTAATTTAGAAATTTTAATACGCGGTCTTTTATTGTTCCAGATAAACTTTGAGATGTGTTTATTAAGATCTTTGAAAAATGAATTTGCTAAGTAGCTCGGTATGGACTGGAATAAATATAAGAATTTAGGAAGTACATTCATTTTTATTACATTTATTCTTCCTAGAAATGAGATTGGGAGTGAACACCATGTTTTCAGATTAAGTTTGAGTTTTTCTATAAGAGGTGTATAATTATGTTTAACAAGGTCTTTAAGTGAAGATGTGACATGGATTCCTAGATATCTAAAGCCAGTTTCTGATAATTTGAATGGGGAAATTAATTTTATATGTTCCAAAGAAGGGGTGTTTAAGGGTAAAGCTATGGATTTGGAAAGATTTATTCTGTAACCAGATAAACTACTGTAGTGTGAGATGCATTCCAGCAATGCTGGAATAGACTGCTCTGGTTTGGACATAAATATGAGCACATCATCTGCATAAAGTGAGGTACGATGATCTTCCCCTCCTATTAAAATACCGTGGAAATTTCGGTTTTGTCTGATGATTTCTGCTAGGGGTTCGATAACTAAAGCGAAAAGCAAAGGTGTCATATTTCTATTTAATTTCAAGAGTTCACACTTAGCTGATGATTGACTATAAAGTTTGTTTGGCATGCCGTCCCAAGAGAGAGCCCTGAGATCCTCGAGTCCTGGGCTCCCTCCCATTTGCAGAGCGAGAGTGGAGTTTGAGCTCAGGTAGATCTTGATGAACTCCCCCCACCTTATTTCTGGCTAATGGCAGATATAGGATGGCTGAGGAGAGGTGTACTTGCTAAGAGCTTGGCTATGATATCACTTTGGTATGTTCAATTTCTTTAGGTTGCATTTTTTTTGGACTGTGGGAGGAAACCGGAGAACTCATCCGAGTATAGGGAGAACGAGCAAACTCCACACAGAAATGTCATCTGGTTTAGAAGGGACTTTTATCTAATAGGAAACATTCTTGCTGTGAGGCAACAGTGCTAATCACTGGGCCGCTGTGCTGCCCATCTGGAAAGGAGGGGGAGTAGGGGTGGGTAAAGGGGGGATTCTTCAAGACGAAGATATTGAGATAAGAGAACTCTGGTTATTTATAGTTAGGAATCATCTGATTGGATAATCAAGCATGAGCTGATGCGGGACCAGCTGAGAACAATCATAAGCATGTGATCCTCTGGGAATTAAAGGTTTAAGTAGATCATTACTGCTCAGAGAAATATGTTTGTATAAAAAGGATCAGTTCACTTCCAGAATGAACGTTTCCTGATCATTTACTTTATTTTTTCCTGATGACTATTTTAGTTGACTTCATTCTCAACTTAATTCTGCCATTTTACAGGCAAATTAAATAAAGATGTAACAATTTAATATATTTAAATAAAATCTTGCACCAAAAATATTTTTACAATAATTATTACCTTTCAAGTATGTTTTTTTTGTGTAAAATCATTTTTGTAGTTAGATTTTTACTGCGTTTATCTATTTATTTATAAAAAAAAGATTGCATATGAGCAAAATACAAATATTTAAGCATTAAAGTTGTCTAGGTAAAATAAATAAATTAATTAAAAAGTAGCTGCACGGTGGCACAGTGGGTAGCACGTTCGCCTCAAACCCCGGCTGGGTCAGTTGGTGTTTCTGTGTGGAGTTTGCATGTTCTCCCTGTGTTGGCGTGGATTTCGTCCGGGTGCTCCTCTTTCCCCCACAAATCCAAAGACACGCAGTATAGATAGGCTAAATTTGGGTAGGCTAAATTGTTTGTATTGTATGTGTGTGAATGAGTGTGTATGGATGTTTCCCAGCGATGGGTTGCAGCTGGAAGGGCATCCGCTGCGTAAAACATGTGCTGGATAGGTTGGCGGTTCATTCCGCTGTGGCGACCGCTGATTAATAAAGGGAGTAAGCCGAAAAGAAAATGAATGAATGAATGAATAGCATTAAAGTTTTCTAGGTAAATAAATAAATTTAAAAAGATATTGTTTATTCAAATAATTTTAAATATTATTTTTTTACTTATATCTTGCATTTATTTATATAAAAAAACAATTAAGAGTAAAATATAAATGTTTAAGTATATTTAGCAAAATAACAATTGTAATCTTTTCTTCCTTGCATTTAAAAACAACACAACATTATTTTATAATATTGATTTCTTGATTATTAATGCAGAATAAGAGTATAGTTCAGACATATCAGCCTAGAAAACAGCAACTTTAAATAGGAAAATTCATGTTTGAGCGAGATGCTAACGGTCTAATCTGATTCAATGATCTATGCTAAGCTAAGCTAAAAGTCAATGCAGGTCAATGGGGCAAAAACAGACACCAACATAACCAAAGGGGAGTCAATTTAAACAGTACACATGGGTTAATGAATCCATAAACAGCCATTCACACAAAGGGTTCAATCCAGATCAGCTGTGATGATGGTCACTGTGAAGCATTTACATCAGGGGTGGCCAAACTCTGTCCTGGTGGGCCGGTGTCCTGCAGATTTAAGCCCCAACTTGCCTCAACACACCTGCAAGGATGTTTCTAGAAGGCCTAGGAAGAGTTTGATTAGCTGGCCCAGGTGTGTCTGATTGGGATTGGAATTAAACTTTGCAGGACACCGGCCCTCCAGGACCGAGTTTAGACACCACTGGTTTACACTAAAGACCAACATTGACCCATTGTGTGTGTGTGTGCGTGTGTGTGTGTGTGCAGGAACTGGAGAAGGCCGGCCTGCTCAACAAAACCAAGATAGCAGAAGGAGGCAGGAAACTGAGGTGAGCTTATCTACACACATACACACTTATACACTTATACGCAGGCACACAGACACATACACACAGACATATACACATACACATGCACTTGCAGGTACACACACATGCACGCACACACATGCACAGACACACATACACATACACATGCACTTGCAGGTACACACACATGCACACACACCCACACACATGCACACAGACACATATACACACACACACATGCACATGCAGATGAACATAGACATGCACACACACATACTCTCACACACATATACCCTCACACACACACACACACACACACACACACACGATTTTTGTCTCACACACACAGACCCTCACACACTCTTGAACTTTTTCTCTCTCGCATACACACACACTTTCTCTTTCACACACCCTCACTACCTCATTCTTGCGCACATACACACACACCTTGACCTTAAACACACTCTTGATTGTAATAATAAGAGTCACCACAGATGGTTGGAGATTAGAGCCAGAATTAGTCCATTTCTACAGAAAAACAGCGTCTTAAGGCGAGATGGAGTGCAGAGATACAGTACAGTGCAGAAGAAATGTGGTGTATTCTGGTACATTGACATGATTTCCATGTTATCAGCAAAAAAACACCTACACATAGTGAAGTTTAGAAATGCTAAAAACTTGAAGCAGTTCAGTGGTGTGTACTTTATTTACTCACCGGCCACTTTATTAGGTACACCTCACTAGTACTGGGTTGGACCCATTTTGCCTTCAAAACTGCCTTAATCCTTTGTGTCGTAGATTCAATGAGGTGATATTGCTCCATATTGACATGACAGCATCACACAGTTGCTGCAGATTTGTCGGCTGCACATACATGATGCCAATCTCCCGTTCCACCACATCCCAAAGGTGCTCTATTGGATTGAGCTCTGGTGACTGTGGAGGCCATTTGAGTACAGTGAACTCATTGTCATGTTCAACAAACCAGTATGAGATGATTGGTGCTTTATGACATGGTGCGTTATCCTGCTGGAAGTAGCCATCAGAAGATGGAGACACTGTGGTCATAAAGGGATGGACATGGTCAGCAACAATACTCAGGTAGGCTGTGGTGTTGACACCATGCTCAATTGGTACTAATGGACCCAAAGTGTGTCAAGAAAATCTCCCCCATACCATTACACCACCATCACCAGCCTGAACCGCTGATACAAGGCAGGATGGATCCATGCTTTCATGTTGTTGAGGCCAAATTCTGCCCCGAGCATCCGAATGTGGCAGCAGAAATGGAGACTCATCAGACCAGGCAACGTTTCTCCAATCTTCTATTGTCCAGTTTTGGTGAGCCTGTGTGAATTGTAGCCTCAGTTTCCTGTTCTTAGCTGACAGGAGCGGCACCCGGTGTGGTCTTCTGCTGCTGTAGCCCATCCGCCTCAAGGTTGGACGTGTTGTGTGTTCAGAGATGCTCTTCTGCAGACCTCGGTTGTAACGAGTGCTTATTTGAGTTACTGTTGCCTTTCTATCAGCTGGAACCAGTCTGGCCATTCTCCTCTGACCTCTGGCATCAACAAGGCATTTGCGCCCACAGAACTGCCGCTCACTGGATATTTCCTCTTTGTCAGACCATTCTCTGTAAACCCTAGAGATGGTTGCGCGTGAAAATCCCAGTAGATCAGCAGTTTCTGAAATACTCAGAGCAGCCCGTCTGGCAGCAACAACCATGCCACGTTTAAAGTCACTTAAATCCCCTTTCTTCCCCATTCTGATGCTCGCTTTGAACTGCAGCAGATCGTCTTGACCATGTCTACATGCCTAAATGTGTTGAGCTGCTGCCATGTGATTGGCTGATTAGAAATCTGTGTTAACAAGCAATTGGCAGGTGTACCTAATAAAGTGGCCGGTGAGTGTATTTTAGGCTATGGAATAAATCATATTAAAACATGAATCATGATTTTGAATGACAGAATGTTCACTATTATACATTAATGTTCATTATTATCATACCTTAAGCAAAAATGACGTCCTTCACATTATCGTGTGTGTTTTCAGGAAAAACTGGAACCCATCGTGGGTGGTTCTGGTGGGAAACAGTCTGGTGTTCTTCAAAGACCCGAAAAGCCAGAATCCTGAGAGCTGGGTGAGAATAACAGGGAACATCAAACATCATTTGTATATTCAAATATACAGCTGAAGTCAGAATTATTGGCCGTCCTGTGAATTTCTTTATCAAATATTTCCCATATGATGTGTAACAGATTCAGGATTTTTTCACAGTATTTCCTATTATATTTTATCCTGTGGAGAAAGTCTTAATTGTTTTATTTCGGCAAAAAATTAAAGCAGTTTTTAATTGTATTTAAGCCATTTTAAGGTCAATATTATTAGCCCCCTTAAGCAATATTAGTTTTGGATTGTCTCCAGAACAAACCACTGTTATACAGTGACTTGCCTAATTTCCCTAACTTTACCCTAATTAACCTAGTTAAGCCTTTAAATGTCACTTTAAGCTGTATAGAAGTGACTTGAAGAATATCTAGTCTAATATTATTTACTGTCATCATGACAAAGAGAAAATAAATCAGTTATTAGAGATGAGTTATTAACACTATTATGATTAGAAATGTATTGAAAAAAAAATCTTAACAATAAACAGAAATTGGGGGAAAATATAGACAGGGAGGCTATAGACCTCATGGATCAACAGATACGAAGAGATGATGCCAACCATAGAGGACTTCTAGAGGTCTCCATAATCCTGGACCAGGCCGTATCCTGAGATGATGCTGTGGTGGTCATGAGGAGTGGAGAGACTGATTCCTGAAAGGCCCCAGTGACAGACGAGTCTCTGCATTGATTTCGTAGGCCAGCATGATTACCCACCGGTGACCTATTCACACCTGCTGCTTCTTCACAGTGGACGTCCAGCGTTTTCCAGCCTCCGGTGCCTAGACTGTGGCTCTGCACAAGAAGTTCGGCCAGAGACGAAATGGTCGTGCCCAACTGAGCCTGGTTTCTCTTAAGTTTTTTCCTTCACTTTGGTCAATTGGTGATGTTTGTTCCTCCACTGTCGCAACTGGCTTGCTTGGTTTGAGACTTGTGGAGCTGTGCATGGATGGATTTGCTCTTCAGTGTTTGGATTTTCAGCAGTGAAAATTAAACCCCACTGAACTGAACTGAACTTCTACTCTGAAAACTGGACTGACACAGTTTACATTTACTAGAACTTCTGTGTTCAGCTGCTGTGACACAATCTACATTGTAAAAGCGCTAGAGAAAGACAGATGAATTGTTGCTAATAATTCAGAAGGGCTAATAATTGTAACTTCAATTGAATGTGTGTGTTTTAATGTGTGTTTATATGCAGAAACCGGGGAACAGTCGTCCAGAGAGCAGCGTGGATCTGAGAGGAGCTCAGCTTCAGTGGGCCAATGATCTGTCCAGCAAAAAAAAACGTCTTTAAGGTGACCAAGAGACACAAAAGATGGAGAAATGAGACTTCAAATAAGCTCATATGTGTATGAGATAATGTACATCCAGCCGGAGGTTATCACCGAATAAAACCTGACAGGAATATCAGCAGCTGTTGTAGACGACTAAAGGCAATAGCAACCGGCTGGATGTACATTATCCTGATTATTGCACAGCTACTGGCCTCAAAACTAGCTATTAGACACAAAACACTGATCTGATATGTATATATGCAGTTCAAGCTGCAACCTAGTACTGGAAAACACCCTCACACTCATTCACACACTCATACACTACGGCCAATTTAGTTCATCAATTCCCCTATAGCGCATGTGTTTGGACTGTGGGGGAAACCGGAGCACCCGGAGGAAACCCACGCCAACACTGGGAGAACATGCAAACACACACAGAAACGCCAACTGGTCCAGCCGGGACTCGAACCAGCAACCTTCTTGCTGTGAGGCCACAGTGCTAACCACTGAGCCACCATGCCACCCCCTTAATTCGGACTTTAAATATTGAAATAGTTGAATCTCTAGCAAATACTGCACTATCCAAACACAGCAGAAATCAGTTGAAGGCTTATTTAATCAACATGTAGGTGTGGTGTAAATCTCAATTTCACTTGTGACTGGTCTTCTTGTCCAGTGTCATATATATATATACATATACATATATTGTTGTATTGTAATGTAGATTATATTTGTATTATCCAGTTGAACCTGGATTAAATTGATTACGTTTGTAATGTCAGGATCGACCAATCAGAATCAAGTATTCCAGAGAGTCACGTAATGAGCAAGGAAACTAAAATTAAAGAAAGCTTCAGATACTGTATCAATAATGAAGTGGTTGTATGTTACTGTGTGTGTGTGTGTGTGTGTGTGTGTGTGTTGTGGTAACATTCAGCATGCAGTTCCTCCTTTACTTCCTCTGTTATAAATTTAAATGTTGAATATGGAAGAAGTTTTGTGTGTGTTTTATGGTCACGTAGTTGAGGACGATTACAGGAAATGAGTTCTTGCTGCAGTCGGAGACGGACTCCCTCATTAGAGAATGGTACAGAACCATCCAGAGCGTCATCGACAGACTGGTGAGGCTCAAAAACAAACACAAACACACAATACATATACAATACACACAAACCCACTCAGACAAACTCCCAATACACATGCACAAAAACATAAACTCACAATATATACACACACACACACACACACACACACACACACACACACACACACAATACACACACATGCATACTTACAATACACACAAACCCACTCAGACAAACTCAAAACACCCAGGCAACAGCTTAGTAACCACATACAACACCATATCAACAGCCTAGTAACCACTCAGAACACCTTAGCTACAGCAACAGTCTAGCAATATCCCACAACAGCCTAGCAACTACCTAGATCACCCAAACAACCACATTGCAACACTTTAGCAACCACCTAGAAACCATTCAAAGAACCCAAGCAACTGCATAGTAACCACCTACAACACATTAGCAACCACCCAGAACACCTTAGCTACAGCAACAGCCTTGCAATGGCCCAGAACAGTCAACCACCTGGATTACTCCAGCAATCACACTGCAACACCTTAGCAACCACCTAGAAAACACTCAAAACACCCAGGCAACAGCTTAGTAACCACATACAACACCATATCAACAGCCTAGTAACCACCCAGAACACCTTAGCTACAGCAACAGTCTAGCAATATCCCACAACAGCCTAGCAACTACCTAGATCACCCAAACAACCACATTGCAACACTTTAGCAACCACCTAGAAACCATTCAAAGAACCCAAGCAACTGCATAGTAACCACCTACAACACATTAGCAACCACCCAGAACACCTTAGCTACAGCAACAGCCTAGCAATGGCCCAGAACAGTCTAGCAATCACCTGAATTACTCCAGCCACCACACTGCAACACCTTAGCAACCACCTAGAAAACACTCAAAACACCCAGGCAACAGCTTAGTAACCACATACAACACCATATCAACAGCCTAGTAACCACTCAGAACACCTTAGCTACAGCAACAGTCTAGCAATATCCCACAACAGCCTAGCAACTACCTAGATCACCCAAACAACCACATTGCAACACTAGCAACCACCTAGAAACCATTCAAAGCACCCAAGCAACAGTATAGTAACCACAAACAACACCTTAACAACTGCCTAGCAACCATTTTTACTGGCATTTTGATCAATGAAAAGTCAGATGCTAAATGTGTTTTCTGGAATGTTTGCTGGTGCGCTGTGCAGGATAAAGAGAATCCTCTGGATAATGTGCTGCTGTATTCTCTGAGGAGAGCCGGGTCTGTCGAGTTGTTGGATCACAGCGGAGACGAGGACGAGATGCGAGGAGGAATCAAGGCGTCACGTAAGTCTGACCCAGGGTTTGTACTGGTGCTGGAAGTACTTCAAAATCTTGAATGTAAATCTAGTGCCTTCAAGGACTGAAAGTGTGTAGATTTTGGATAAACTGCTTGAAAACACAATCGTTAAAGAAAGTTTCCACCCATTCTTGTCTTATCTCGAAAAATATTTTGATCCACTTTAAAAGTTGACTACTGTATATATGTAAGTTACTGTTACTAGGGGTGTCAAAATTAATTGTTTCTTCGGTGCACCGCAATTCAGACGCGGACAATTCGGTATCGGTTCAGTAATAATCATAACCGGTTATTATGTACTGACGTCATTTATGTTGCCGCAGCTTACTATGGCGAGGGAGGCGAGCGCGAGTATTTACAAAGCTATAACTACTTAAAAACGCAGAAGCTGTGCACAATTTCAGTGTGTGTGTGTGTGTTTGCTGGACAGGCCTTCACTGCAGGGCCATGCACAGGGGGGTTGCTCGGTGGCTAGAGCCACTGCCTCTTTGCCCTCATTGGTTGAGGTGCCCCTCTTGCTCAATCGACCAATCCCACCACACCCCGCTCTTCACTTTGCGATCGCACCCAACTGCCCCCTCTCCCCCCGGTCTTCACTTTGTGGCAAACACCCACCCCACCACCCCTGCTCTTCACTTTGCGATCGCCCTCAACAGCCCCCTCCTCCTGCTCTTCATTTTGCCACGTGTCAACCGTGGATCAGCTGTGATCTGTGAAGAGTGCCAGCGCGTAAGAGCCAATCACAGCCCTTTCTGTTGAGCGCGTGACCAATCAAAGAAGAGAACTTGGTAGACAAGGCTCAGAAAGCGAGCAGGATATCTGTATTTGTTTATTTGCTATAAATGCTTGTGTTGTTCATAGGCACAGTTTATATATCTGACTGTTTGTATTAAAGAACAAAATTGTATTACAAATATTATATAAATATATTTATACATTTTAGAATTTCTGTGCTGTGAAGAAAATATAAAACTGTGTATGGAAAACATCGTCAATGCAACGTGATGCATGAAGATATCGAATTAAACTGAATCGATGAGATGATAATCGAACCCGAACCGTGAGACCAGGGTTTACACCATAAGTTACCACAGGTGTAAATTGACGGAAGCTTTAAAATGCTGACGTCTGTGTTTCAGATCGCAGAACTGACTTAATAATTCGTTCACATAAGAGCGAAAGTCATTGGAAACTTTTTGACTTCTATTCTTAAAGGAGTATTGTATGCCTTAAAGGGCACCTATGGTAAAAAATCTACTTTTCAAGCTGTTTGGACAGACATATGTGCATGTATGGTGTATAGACCGTCATATTGGGGTGAAATAAACACACCCAGTGCTTGTTTTTCAGTTTAACAACATAAAAAACGGTGGACCAATTGGAGCGGTTTTCAAACCGTAGGAGTGGAGAGCGGTCCCCTGCCCACCAATATTGATTGACAGGCGCGTCATCATATCCTCAGTTTGTTGATTCACGTCTGCCATTTTCAGCGTGAGTTGAAGCGATATCACTAAAGGAACACGCTAGCTCTATTTTTAGATGCAAGGCTCATTGGGCTCAACACAAGATCAATATTCTCCACATTATCGCTCTAATCGGAATTATTGGTTGTATCTTTAGGTAGGTTTGCAAACATGTGTACTTCTCATTGAGTCTACCTTATTCTTCAGCCGTTTGCATTTCTCTCGATCCCAGAAGCTCCCTGTGATCTTAACTAGCATGCGTTTTAGAATTCTAAACATCGGTTTCTATCAGGGTACACTCAAGTCGACGGCTGGGCGCTGCGGACCGCTGCAGAAATCTATGTTTAGAATTATAAAATGCGTGGCGCGACGATTCGGGACACTTCATGTTTCTGCCGCGCCACAGAGAGTGTCTGGTGTGCCGTGTCGCGGCTTCGAGCGGTGCATCCGGTGCCTCAGTCAAAGTTAATTCAGTGTGCGTGGTTATTAGTTTCTGTGTACAAGCTCGGCACTTGAAACTAGCACACAGTTGGCTGTAAAACTGTACAAAGACACAAATGATTTTGTACTCTCTGCTTGGTCTGTGTCAGAGTCGTATATGTACGACTGAATGCGAATCCTCTCACTCCTGCTCCTCAAACACAGAGCGGGTGAGCTCATGGCTCCGCCCCCTTGTTACATTGGGCGGGAAGCCGAAACTAATTTACATGTGAAGCAACACACCCCTAAATCAGCGAACTGTGGACACGCCCCCAACATGACACTTTTTAACACATTATAATAAACAAATCTGAATTGTGTTTTAAACTGAAGCTAAACTGGCACACTCAGAAGAACCATCATATTAATATTACATCATAAAAAAGAGGTAAACTATGTGCCCTTTAAAGATGCAGTAGGTGATCTGTCAGCATAATATCTTTGAAACACATTACCTCCCCTGCCTTCCAAAGCCACGTCTGCTGAAATCACGAACACGCACAGTAATGATGACAGAGATCCACTAGATCATGTCATATACCAGTTAGAAAACTTTACAGTACTTTCAAGAGTTCACACTTAGCTGATGATTGATTATAAGCAGGTTTGGCATGGTGTCCTGGGAGAGAGCCCTGAGCTCAAAATATCCTTGAGCCCTGGGCTCCCTCCTGTTTGCAGGGCAAGAGGGGAGCTTTGAGCTCAGGTAGGTCTCGAGAACTCCCCCTTTTTTTTGATAAGAGCTGATGACAGAAAATAATTGCTATAAAGAGAGATGCTGCTGGATGAGAGTTTGTCTGTAGTGCTAAATTTAGACTGATCAATTCACTTATAGTGCATGTTTTTGGAATGAGGGAGGAAACCGGAGAACCCGGGGCAAACCCACGTGAGCACGGGAAGGACATGCTAACTTCGCAGAGAATCGACAGCCGGCCTGTTAAAGAACTAGAACCAGTGACGTTCTTGCTGTGAGGGACCAAGCATTATAACTATAAATATAAACATAACAATAAATATATATGCATCTACACTGATTAATGATAATGATCTGTCGTCAGTGTGCTGCGTTTTTAGTTTATCTGACCAGTGAATCCAGCTTGTGTAATGCATCTAATCAAACAGTGAATTTAGCAAATCGCAGTCAGTGTAGAGCAGGGGTGACCAACCCTGTTCCTGGAGATCGACCTTCCTGCAGATTTCAGTTGCAACCCATATCAAACACACCTGCCTGTAATTATCAAGTGCTGTTCAGGTCCTAATTAACTGGTTCAGGTGTGTTTGATCAGGGTTGGAGCTGAACTTTGCAGGAAGGTGGATCTCCAGGAACAGGGTTGAGCACCACTGGTGTAGAGGAATAAAAACAAGCAGTTTAAGGTGGAAACAGAAAGCCCTGAAACTAACACTGGATATCTGAGGTACTTTTATTTTTATACTTTAATTTGCTAGCCTGGCTTGCAAAACTTCCATGCATCTTTTATCATCATTCCCCATGGTATAACCAATTATTTTTAAGACAGTCATTATATTTTTATAAAATCTTTGAAAAGAGGGCATTACTTCAAGCAGAGCTTCATCTGTAGCTTTAAATTGCACAAACCCTTTATATTTCAATAGATTCTGACTGTCTCTCGGCGTTTAATCATTTATTAGCTGGAAAAAGGATTCTGAAAGTGATCACAATGATCCCAGTCCCAAAATATTAGTTATTTTGCTTTGTGTGAACAGGCCTTTATCAGACTTTAAGCCATAAAAACAGCTCAATGAAAACTTCAGTTTTCTTATTATATACAGTTGAAGTCAGAATTATTCACTCTCCTGTATATTCTTTCCCCAGATTCTGTTTATCAGAGAGCAGATTTCTTCAACACATTTCTAATCATGATAGTTTTAATCTCATTTAATCTCATTTCATGATAGTTTTAACACATTTCTATTTAGAATTAGTATTTCTATTTGACTACGCTGTAAAACCCAACAGTCAACTTTATCAAATGAAATGAGTGTAGTTAACTCAAAATTGACTGAAAGTTAATTCTACTCATTTGAAAAGAGTTTTGAACTCAGTGTTGAAGGTAATAAGGAGCGTAAGGCACTGCAGCGGGTGGTGAAAACTGCCCAATGCATCACAGGGACTACACTGCCAGCCATAGAGGACATCCAGAAGAAACACTGTCTGCGCCGGGCACGCAGTATTCTTAAGGACACCTCTCACCCTGCTCACAGACTGTTTTCACTCCTGCCTTCCGGCAGGCGCTTCAGGCTCCGCTGGACAAAAACCAGCAGACTGAGGAACAGCTTTTTCCCCAGAGCTGTCTCCCTCTTGAACTCTGCCCCTCACTGACTCTTTTGCCCCCCTAATACACCCCCCACACTCCTCTAACTTATACTCCTCACAATCACTGCACTATTTAACATTTGCACATTTAAAATGTGCACATATTCATTGCACTACATTACACTGATTCACTTATCTGAACTGTACATACCCACTGCACATGGACATTTGTAATCATGTACACACCCACTGTACATATACATTTGTAATTGTTTATCTATCACACTTCTGATTATTAATAGTATCCTGTACATATTTTCATTTATTGTAAATCTGTTCATAGCTAATACAACCTGTATATAATGTTGATAGTACATCCATCTGTAAATATCACCATAGTTTTTCTATAACTGCACTTTATAACTTATACCTGTATCCTGCACTTGCTGCTATTGCACTGCTGGTTAGACCGAAACTGCATTTCGTTGCCTTGTACTTGTACATGTGTAATGACAATAAAGTTGAATCTAATCTAATAAGTTAATTAAATACCTCATTACTTCAACTTATATAGGGTAAGTTCACAGTACTCATATAGATTAGTTTTTTAACTCAAATAGTTTGCTGCTATCGGTTTTCTCAAACGGTTTGAGTTGCCTTAACCTATTGGGTTTTACAGTACTCAGTTGGTTTGAGTTCTCTTAATTTATTAGGTTTTTCTGTGCTCAAATTGCTTCATTTACTCAAATGGATTAAGTTCACAGTACTCATTAGGATGAGCTTTTGAAATTAAATGGTTTGTTGCAATCAATTTCTACAAATTTACCTGAGTTACCTTAACTTTTTGGGTTTTACAGTGTAGATATTTTTCAAGATACTAGTATTTATTCAGCTTAAAGTGACATTTAAAGGCTTAACTAGTGTTGTGAATTAAAGTAGAAATTTCGGGTATTTTCAAAGCAGAATCCTTTAATGAGAACTCGCCATTGCGGTGTCGTTCATTAAAAAAATCTCGACTACTGCAGCTGGCACTCAGTTAAATACACACTTTAGTGAGCAGAGCTTATTAGTAGAAACACAAACTGCCATTAGAGGTTTAAGGGTGCACTCACACTATGCTATCTGAACCGTGCCCAGGCCCGTTTCCCGGATTGTTTGAGAAGTGTGAGTGCTCTGAATCGGGCTCATGCACGGTTAAGATGGCCGGCCCTGGCCTGCTTGGAAGAGGTGTGTCAGAGCATGGTTCACTTGGGCTTTGGTATGGTACGCTTGTAGTGTGGGTTCAAAGTGCACCTGAGCCCAAAACTAAGGAGGAGACGTGACTTTTAAGGGACTGTTTCATATTCTTACTGTTCAATGAATGCGAACTGTCGTAGTTTATTAAAGACGCAAACCTCTCACTGCACCTGTAGCAAAATAATTGTTTATGAGCGTCAACAGTGGCTGATCTCTTCGGTGAAATATTTGACTGCGTGTCGCCGCATCTCAAACCACTTAAATGATTTACCTAAAGAAATCTCCACTGTGTTAAGCGAGAGAGCTTCTTACTGAACACAGCGCATCATAGATGATGGAAGCATGCTCAGGCTCGAATGCAATGTGAGTGTGGGCTCTCGGGGGAGACGGGAGGGGGGACAAGCGTGCTTTGGGCAACTGTTATTTTTCAGGGCAGTTTTCAAGGAAACTGTATATAGTGTGAGTACACCCTTAGTTTCTTGTTTTCCGGGCCTGGCCTGAAAGTATTACCTGGCCATTTGTTAGACAAAAGACACCCCAGCTAGCAAAATTCATGTGGCTCAAATCTGGCCCACACCAGACACTTACATCCAGCCCACATACCGCATGGAATGATGGCACTTGGGCTGTCCACTCCTGTTTGTCAGATCTGGGCCACAAATAAGCCATAGCAATATCACATATCAGCCAGAATTCAACCAAATGAACCAGAACTGACCCTATTCTGGGCCACAGTTTGCTTTTATTCTAGCCCAGATCCGGCCCACACCAGACACTTAAATCTGGACCACATACTGAATGGAATGATGGCTCTATGGTGGTCCGCTTCTGTTTGTCAGATCTGGGCCACAAATAAGCCTAAACAATACCACATATTAGCCAGAATTTAAACAAATGAACCAGAACTGACCCTATTCTGGGCCAAAATTTGCTTTTATTCTGGTCCAGATCTGGCCTACACTTACACTTGCTGGGTGTGGCAAAGTACAAAAATCCCAGCATGCATTGCAGTTTGAATACATTATATAACTTATTGATTCTCCAGTTTTCATCTGCTGTTTCTGTTGACGTTGTTGATTTAGTCTCTTTTAGTCTCCTGTTTGTCATGTTTGTAAGTGTTATTCATTTTGTTAATTGTCACCGTTGTTGAGGTTCATACGCTGATTATTGATGTCTCTGTGAATAGAAGTTGAACCATAGAATTTCTTTAGCTTATAAACTTTTATAATTCTGTGGCATGTGCAAGCATGTTATTACGTTACTTTAAATACTGGATTAAACATTGGTGAACATCAGTGAATTATATTATTTCATCACAGGTTGTGCCTCACTTCATTTTATTGTTTTTACTTGGCTTATTTTCTGTAATGAATAAACTTTTCAAGCAAAGTTCTTAAAAGTTACAGCAGCCCAAAAGAAAATGTATATTAAGAGGTTCAGGGGTATCAGCCCAACTAAAGCAAACACTTTTCTCCATGATGGTGACTTTAGTCTATGTGGTCCACATATGTTAACTGGGCCACATTTGCCACATCTTCTCTGGGCCCGCTTAAGGCTCACAGCGACATTGGCCAGAGCTAACTGTGCCAAATATTTGCCAGAAGTGGGCCATATATGTTTTAGAATAACTGGGCCACATTTGCCATATCATATCTGGGCCACTATAGGCTAACAGCTGTATTAGCCAGAGTTTACTGTGCCGAATATTTGCCAGAAGTGGCCCATATATGTTTTAGGATAACTGAGCCACATTTGCCACATCTTCTCTGGGCCACTATAGGTTAACAGCTGTATTAGCCAGAGTTTACTGTGCTGAATATATTTGCCAGAAGTGGCCCATATATGTTTTAAGATAACTGGGCCACATTTGCACCTACACGTGTGAGCCGCTTTAAGTTTTGACCCTGACTACCCTTAAATGACTACGGCTCAGTTTTGCCAACTGTGACCCACATTTGTCCTCCATCAAATCTACCATTTCCACATGGGTCACATTAGGCTCACATTTAGATTACATTTTGCCACAAGTGTCAAACCTTTGCCTTAAATAGCCCATATATGAATTTGAATCTTTGGCCCCCCTTTGCCATTGCACAGTTGGGCCACTTCAGGCTCACATTCATTTTGTCTGGGCCGAAGAAATACCACCAGTGCCGCATAACTGCCTAAAGTGGCCCACATTCAGATGCTATCTGGGACAGCCGTGCTTGGAACTGACAATATGCATTAGTTTGGAGACATGATACTGTATTGCACACATAGGCAATCAGACCTGATGTGCCTAGCACTTATAATCTGCATTACTTTGGAGAAATGATACTGTTTCTTACACATAGGCAGTCAAACGTAATCCCTCAAAATGTTCAATGTAAAAAAACATACTTTATGTATTTTTTTATGTATCACTAGGTTAATTAGGGTAAAGTTAGTGTAAATAGGCAAGTCATTGTATAACAGTGGTTTGTTTTGGAGACAATCCAAAACTAATATTGGGGGGCTAATAATTTTGACCTTAAAATGGGTTTAAAAGAATTAAGAACTGCTTTAATTCTAGCTGAAATAAAGCAAATAAGACTTTCTCCAGAAGAACAAATATTAGAGGAAATACTGTGAAAATCTAAATAACAGGAAATATATTTAATGAAATATAAGAAAATATAATTAACAGGAGGGCGAATAATTCTGACGTCAACTGGATGTCTATACTATATGTTTCGCCATAAACACAGTTGTCTGTAGAGCACATAGTTTGACCGTTCACTAGGGCTGCACGATTCTGGCTAAAGTGAGAATCACGATTTTTATTTTGGCTTAAGATAAAGATCACGATTTCCTCCTGATTCTGTAGATGTAAAATAAAGGTTAAGACGAGTAGGCTATTATTATTGTTATTTCTTAAACATGTTAGATAAACAATAATATTAGACCTTTGTGTAGGTCTACATTTGGTCAAAACGCTAAATTTTGTATAGACTTGGAACGGTGGATTTGTATAAACTTTAAATTTGTCCTGTCGTTACTTGTGCGACTGTGTTTACGCTTCCCTCCTGAACTTGAAAATATAATTGGCTGAATCATAGAAATGCTGGATTCAGATCGAATAGAGATCGTGACCTTTTTTCGATTAATTGTGCAGCCCTACCGTTTACTGCTGCTTATTATTCTTAGTCATTTACCCATTGAGAAATAAACCAGAAGTCTAAAATAGCTGAAATTAGCTTACTTCATTCAGATTAAGTCTTCTTTCACATCCTCATATCCGCAGTTCCTCGATCCACCTCAAACCTGGAGAACTCTGAACACAAGCGTGTGAAGAGCCGATTGAAGAAGCTGATCCTCAGACGACCGCCACTGCAGACGCTGCAGGAGAAAGGGCTCATTAAAGGTCAGTAATAATCAATAGTAATGCTTACGGCTCCACAGATATTGCGATAATATGATTGCAATAGGAAATAATTCATCATGTTGTAGGGGAGTGCATCTGCATAAAATTCCTGCATCAATGACTGACTCTAGCATTGCTTTACAGATGTTCACTCACAATGCTTCTTAAATATCTGCTAGCATATTATGCTATATTCAGGCTTCAGCACATTTCAGTTTCAAAAACCGAGGTCAGGTGTGTGTCTGTGTATGTGTGTGTTCCCTAAACGCTCCTGATATTGTAGCTGTGAGTAAAGGGTCAGTGTATCTTTAGGTCATTGGATTTTCATTTTAAAAACAGAAATATGAAACAGAAAAACGAGTCGTTTTCTGATTTTCGTTTTAAAATAAAAAAACGAAAATTGAAATTTAATGCGTTTTTTGATTTTCGTTTTTGAATTTTAAAACAAAAATAAATAAATAAATGGCTCGTTTTTCTTTTTCATGGTGAAAAACGGAAAAGCAAAATACAAAATTGATTTGATTTTCATTTTTTATTTCGAATAACAAAAATAAAATCACCAGTAAACAAAAAAAGAATGAAGACTTGTTTTTTATATTCCAAAACCAGATAGGCAGACTCATTCACGATGACGCAATGCTGACCTGCTAGCCTACTATAGGCTATTATTTTTCCACTTAATAAATGTTATAAAAGGTATTTTATTTATTGTGATAACAGGATTTTGTTAATACATATTTTCCTTCTTGAAGCCGGTTATATGAAACAACTTAATTGACGATAAATGCATTATTTGCATTGCTGAACAAATTTCTGAAAATAAAGTTTATTGTTAAAATCACTTCCACTTCAGGAGTGACCGTAACATTGGACATTCGTTTAAAATAGCAGTAGGCTATTTTAGCTTCAATTTATGAATTAAAAATCTGCTGCTGTATTTGCACATGGCTATATGAAATTTTGGATAGACCCACTGTAGTGGGGGGATAACGGTGACGCACACACACAACTCATTCGTAAGCTTTGGTGATAGTCCGTTTATAAAAGACACTTTAAAAGATGCTTATCAGGGTGTATGTGCAGCATGCGTCCTTTCAGCTAAAATTAATTGTTAATTTTTATTTTAAAATACTATGGCTTATTGAAATGTGCGTAACGAACAACTGCATTAATGCCACCCTCTCTTAAAAAGATTTGCGGTCAAACTTCGGGAAGTGGAAGTATTATGGTTTTAACAATATTAAAACTTTCTTTTCAGGAAAGTGTTCAGCAGGGCCGTGCACAGGGGGGTGGCCCAGTGGCTAGAGCCACTGCCCCTTTGCCCTCATTGACTGAAGTGGCGCTCTTGCTCAATCAACCCCAGCCCCAACATCCCCCCCCGGCTATTCAATTTGCAATCACAACCCAACCACAGCATTGTGTCACCGAGAATGAGTTGGCCTATCTGGTTTCGTAATATAATAAAACAAGTCTTTATTTTTTTGTTTTCTGGTGATTTTAGTTTTTGTTATTCGAAATAAAAAATGAAAATCAAATCAATTTTGTATTTTGCTTTTCTGTTTTTCAAAATTCAAAAACGAAAATCAAAAAATGCATTAAATTTAAATTTTCGTTTTTTTATTTTAAGTGGTTTATTTATAAACTAATTTCAAGAGGATCACGTGCTTATGATCAACACAGCTGGCTACTCATTAGCTCCGTAATCTGACCCATTAGATTATTACGGAAGCATTATAAATAACCAGAGTTTTTCACTCCAGCTATCTTCGTCTTGAAGCTTCCCCCCCTTCCACCCCTATTTCCCACCCTTTTTCCGATGTGGCGACACAGTGGCCCAGCGGCTAGCGCTGTGGCCTCACAGCAAGAACACCGCTGGTCCAACCTCCTATCGGACTGGTTGGTGTTTCTCTGCGGAGTTTACACGTTCTCCCCGTGTTCGTGTGGGTTTCCCCCGGGTCCCCCGGTTTCCTCCCACCGTCCAAAAACATAAAACATAGTCAATCGACTAAACAAATTATCACCTAAAACAACCCTAGTTTACACTTCTCTCGCGGCGACAAGCAGGGGAGTTCTCGAGACCTACCTGAGCTCGAACTCCCCTCTCGCCCTTCTAACGGGAGGGAGCCCCGGGCTTGAGGATATTACGAGCTCAGGGCTCTCTCCCGGGACAGCATGCCAAATACGCTTTATTGATTATCAGCTAAGTGTAAACTCTTGAAAACAAAAATCAGAAAACAACTCGTTTTTCATTTTTCAATATCTGTTTCTAAAATGAAAATCCAATGACCAAAAGATACACTGACCGTAAAGCATCTAAAAACAGGCTGATTTTGGAAGTAGGTAGTTGTTTTGATGCATACTGTATATGGTTACTCAAAGAAAATGCTAAAATATTAACAAATGCTTTGTAAATGTGTGGCTACAACACAAGGTTGGTTCCTTTAATTCATGGTAGCCCAGAACACGTTCATAAACTGTGTGTGAGAGGATTACAAACTTCTGGACTGAGTTAGAAAGACTAAACAATTGACTGCTGTGTGTCTGCAATCAAAGCTTGGTTACATGTTTGTCATCTCTATCCTTAGCATGCAAATGTCCAATTGATTGGTAAAAGTGTCATGTTTACTATTAACGTCCTGTATAAAAGACATATGAAGTCGTTTTTAATCTGCATATTGTTTGTACTGTAAAGCATAATAGAGATTATTTGGTTGCTGTGTTGTTTTAATCAGTATTCGTCATTCCAAATTAAATAATCAAGTGTGTGTGTGTGTGTGTGTGTAGATCAGGTGTTCGGCTGCAGTTTGGAGCTGCTGTGTGAACGAGAGAAATGCACCGTTCCCCAGTTCGTCAGAAAATGCACTGAAGCCGTTGAGAGGAAAGGTGTGTTCATTGAATATTCATTCATTTATTTTCCTTCAACCTTGTTTAGATCACCACAGCGCAATGAACCACCAACTATTCCAGCATATGTTTTACGCAGCGGATGCCCTTCCAGCTGCAACCCAATACTGGGAACCACCCATACACACTCATTCACACACACACTCATGCACTTCGGCCAATTTAGCTCATCAATTCCCCTATACATGTAGCTAGAGAGTGAATCACCGTGTGTAAATGAATGGGGTCTTGTGATAAAAATTATAAACTATAGAAATTCTAAATAAGGAGGTAAAAATAAACAGGTAAACTAAACTACAAATGGTTAATGAGACATGAAAATTAATGAAGCATGTCAATTTGCAGACTTCTACTGTTAGATTTGTTTCAGAAACTCAATCAGAACAACTGCTTGTGGACATACACACATGCACTGCTGTTGGAATTGACATAATGAATGATGTGTGTGTGTGTGTGTGTGTGTTCAGGGCTGGAGACTGACGGGATTTACAGAGTCAGTGGGAATCTGGCCGTCATTCAGAAACTGCGCTTTGCTGTCAATCACGGTGAGAGAGTCAACAACACATCAACATCATCTCATATTTAGAGTTAGGTAGCAAAACCCGGTGCCTTTATAGCACCGGTACCTTTTTAACCGGTATGTACCGGATCAAATCAGCATATGAATTTCGGTGCCTAATTTCGGTGCAACTGGTGCTGCGACAAGGACGTAAGAAGCATCAAGGGGTGCATCAAAGGCACACACAGGCAAGCGTTGTCACACCATCTCTAAACATTTATTTCTAAACATCTTTGAGGAATACGGACAGTGCGGACGCACGCAGTACAGCGCATTCGGTGAGCAAGAGCGACTCTCTTCAGATCAACACACATGATCGCGTTCATCAAATTTGCTCAAACTAAGCGTTCTAAAGCGTATTTTACAAGCAAGGATTCTGACACAGCGACGTGAAGCAGATGCTTTACCAAAGTTGCGTGTAAGGGGGAAACACGTCAAACTTAATGACACATCTGAGGGCTCAAAGGCAGAGGAATGCTTCTGACATCTGCTGGCACTTTCAATGAGTACGTATAAGGACACTTATGCTCTGATTTTAATATGATTTAGACAATACTCTGATTTAGAGTCTAGACTACCATGTAAACAGTGGTTTCTGATAACCTTAAAAGGAGCACAGACACCTTCGTTGTGAATGCGGAGGTTTTTTCTTTTCATTTAACGTGCGGTATCAAATTCCATTAAAAGAGCACTCTTTCACCAGTCCTCGTGTCAACAAGCTTCGTCTCCCTAAATTTGGACACGTATTTTTGTGTCAAAACGCCACGGAGAAGCGAGATCAGCCATCTGTGGCAAACTGCGGAGATATGACTGAGGCCTCTCTCTGCGCGCTCTGGGTGACACTTGCACTCGCTCTCTCTGTCAGTGACTGTGCTGCGCGCATTAGCCTAGTTATCACATTCGTCAGGGGTTGGCGCCGGTAATAGACACAGGTAATAGCGATTTAACACTTTTAATATAAGAAGTGCTCGGCTATGCAGAGACCATTATTAATCTGAAATCCAGTGTACAGAGTTTTACGTTAGGATATGCAGTATTGAATTTACAAACAGTCAGCAAAGTACCAAAGAACAGATGCAACACATTGATCAAATGTAGTTTCAGTCACGCTCATGTCAGTCATATTCAACTCGTTCAGTTTTGATTTCCGTCTTCAGCACATGATTTACTTACAGCACATTTTTAAACATTATAGTTGAACTCATTTCTAATATCTCCTCATTTATCTTCCCATGGTGACAGTCAGTGCATCACATTTTACTAGTTATTCTGCAAGACCGCTGTATTCAGGCCGTCCCTTTAAGTGTTTTATAGTCTTTTATTCAGATTAAAGTGTCATTTAAAGACTTAATCAGTTGAAATAATTAGTCAAATGATTTTGTAACTGATTTGTTGTGTATATCAAAAATATACAGTGAATATTTCTTAAGGAGGCTAATAATACTGACCTTTTTTTAATTAAAAACTGCTTTTATTCAAGAAATAAACAATAAGAAATAGGACTTATTATGACTCCAGAATAATTATTTTTTAGAAAACTCTGTGGAAATGTTCAGAAACATTATTTTAAATGAATGGGAGGACTAAATAATATGATAGTGTTTTTGAACATGTTTTTTTCAGAATTGGGTTATGTTTATAGTTTTTGCAATACTCAGAATCAGTTTTATTGCCAAGTGTGCTTCACACACACAAGGAATGTGTTTTGGCTACAGAAGCTTCCAGTGTACATAAAGTGACCAGTGACAACACAAAATAAATATGAAAAAATAAAAATTATAAACAAACTGATGCGGTTAGTCAAGAAAGTAACTATACTAGAGTATACTAGAGTAACTATAGACTTTAGTAACTTTAGTATAGACTAGAGTAACTATAGAATTTAAACAGGCTATTTTTATAATAGGCATATGGGTCAAAAACACTAGTATTCCTATAAATCACTATAGTATTTTTGATTGTGGGAGTGGATGCAATATCTGAAATATTTTTACAAAAAGATGCACACAATCACAGAAGATGAACAGCTCAATAGTTTAAAGGGTGTATTTAAAATAAAAATCTGTATAATCCACTGTGGTAAATGTCCAAATAAACAGCTTATACTGCAAGAAAGCTTTCGAGAAATCTCATTTGGCTACATTATAAATGAAGTAGCTATAACAAGGTGATTTTGAGTGACAGGTCATGATAAATGTTTGTTTGTTTATTTGTTTTGCTAGGAATGTCCCAAGTATTTGGCATTTTATTGAAGAAGTGATCAATTTCTACAGTCATTTCAGACTTTCTATAGAGGGCATTATAGAAGGTATAAAAGCAAATACAATGAAAACTCTTAGCCCTCTTGTGAAGTTTAAAGAAAACATGGTATTGCATCAAATCTGTGAAAGTGTTGTTTAGCAGATTTAGTTTATTAACAGTTTTATAAACTAATTTATATGTACTAATTTGTCTAGTCTTTGTCATGATGACAGTATTATATATTTTATTAAGCCATTAGACAAGTGGTTTGTTCTGCAGACTGTTTATTAGGCCTATAACCTGCTTTTACTCCAGCCAGACTAAAATAAACAGCCTAAGACCTTCTCCAGAGCAAAAACTATTAGAGTGTAGAAAATAATGTGAAAATGTTCTTGGTCTATTAAACATAACTTTTGACTTCACATACGTACTGTGTGTGTGTGTGTTTTGTTTACTATACCCATTTCACTTCTCATATGAAACCACACACAGATGAGGCTTAATGACAAAGCAGTCTGATTACCTTTGTGTGTGTGTGTGTGTGTGTGTGTAAGCATACATGTATGTGGATTGACTTTCCTGTAGTAACGTTGCGTAAAAATTACAATACAAAAGAAGTGAAAATGACAGCAAACAGGACTTTAAACTAAGAGAGAGAAATAAAATACAGCACACGCACATCCTAATGATTTATTAGTAACATTTAGCTATATTCGATAGGTCACGTTATGTTTTTACAAAGGTGTGTTTTGTTTTTTGTTTGTGTGTAAATCTAAATAAATAACCATATGTTATGCTCTTTATGACTTTTTTATTATCAACAAAAAAGTATACAACAAAGCCAGGTATAAACCATGGTAAAAACAAGATGGAGAATAAAGGGTCTCATCCAATAAGCAACTGCTGCCGCCTGCTCAATCCGAGGTACCCGCCTCGCCGTCGCAAGAGTTTTTTAGCGCACGTCAGCGTGACATCAGAGCGAGGAGAACGCAACTCGGACACATTTCTAACCGGCATGCATCGTGCGGTGATCACCGGTGATCGGTTCTGCGCAGATTCTGGCCATCTCAAACAAGCCTTTTATGTGTGTTTGTATGATGTCATGTGTGTGTGTGTGTGTGTGTGTGCCTGTATATGGTGTGTATGTGAAATCCTCACCCGGTCAAGAGTTTGTGTGTCTGTATGATATCATCAGAGGTTGATTTGAGTGAGTATGTTTGTGGGTTGTGTGTGTGTGTTTGTGTGTGCAAGTGCCTGTATGATGTCATCAGCTATTCTGGATTGTGTGTGTGTTAGCTGGTCGGGAGCATTAGTATGATGTCATCAGATGGTCAGGGGTGTGTGAGGGAGTGAGTTTTGTGTATGTTGTGTGTATATCTATGTATGAATAAGTGAGAGCGTTCTGTATATGTTATGTGTGTGTGTGTAACTGCTGTGGTTGTTTCAGAGCGAGCGGTGACCACAGACGGACGTTATCTGTTCCCTGAGGCTTTGGTTCAAGGTGTGTGTGTGTGTGTGTGTCCAGTGCTGAGGAACCGGCTCCTTCACACTGATCTCAGATCTGCTGCTGCTCTGATCTCTCACTGACGCTCTGATCTTGCTTCAGCCCTGAAAGTGTCTTTACTTCAAACCCTGGAAAGAACCTCATAACAACTTCTCCAGCTTCAGCACAACTCTGTGATATGAAGAAATGACCATCAACATTTAGTACTGATTTGATGATCTGCTGACTTTATGATCTATTTACTGATTTCATAATCTGCTGATTTTATGATCTATCTGCTGACTTCATGATTTATTTGCTGACTTCATGATCTCCTAATTTGATGATCTATTTGCTGACTTCATGATCTGCTGATTTCAGGAGCTATTTGCTGACTTCATGATCCGCTGATTTCAGGAGCTATTTGCTGACTTCATGATCTGCTGATTTTATGTTCTGCTGACTTCATGATCTGCTGATTTTATGATCTATCTGCTGACTTCATGATTTATTTGCTGACTTCATGATCTCCTAATTTGATGATCTATTTGCTGACTTCATGATCTGCTGATTTCAGGAGCTATTTGCTGACTTCACGAGCAGCTGATTTTATAATCTGCTGATTTCAGGATCTATTTGCTGATTTTATGATCTATCTGCTGACTTCATGATTTATTTGCTGACTTCATGATCTCCTAATTTGATGATCTATTTGCTGACTTCATGATCTGCTGATTTTATGATCTGCTGACTTTATGATCTGCTGATTTCATGATCTGCTGATTTCATGATCTATTTGCTGACTTCATGATTTATTTGCTGACTGCATGATCTGCTGATTTCATAGTCTATTTGCTGATTTCATGATCTGCTGACTTCATTATCTGCTGATTTCATGATCTATTTGCTGACTTCATGATCTGCTGACGTCATGATTTATTTGCTGACTTCATGATCTGATTTCATGATCTGCTGACTTCATGATCTGCTGATTTCTAGATTTATTTGCTGACTTCGTGATCTGCTGATTTCATGATCTATTTGCTGACTTCGTGATCTGCTGACTTCATGATCTGCTGATTTCATGATCTGCTGATTTCATGATCTGCTGATTTCATGATCTGCTGATTTCATGATCTATTTGCTGACTTCACAATCTGCTGACTTCATGATCTGCTGATTTATTTGCTGATTTAAATGATCTGCTGATTTAAAGATCTATCTGCTGATCTTCATCTGCTTATGTGAACAATCTGCTGATTTAATTATATATATGTGCTGATTTTGATGTTCTGCTGATTTAATGATTTATTTGCTGATTTGAATGATCTGTTGATTTGATGATCTGCTGATTGAAAGATCCATCTGCTCATCTTCATCTGCTCATGTGAACAATCTGCTGACCTTATGATCTGCTGATTTCATGATCTGCTGACTTCATGATCTATTTGCTGACTTCATGAGGTGCTGATTTCATAATCTGCTGATTTAATTATTCATTTGCTGATTTGAATGATCTGCTGATTTGATGATCTGCTGATTTAAAGATCCATCTGCTTATCTTCATCTGCTTATGTGAACACTCTGCTGATTTCATGAGCTGCTGATTTGAGTGATCTGCTGATGTGTGTGCTCACCTTCTCCTGCTGAGCGTCAGCAGATGTTCTGTGAATAACGTAGACTCTGTGTGTTTCTTCCAGAGCGTCTGGATCTGGACGACCCACAGTGGGAGGATATTCATGTGATCACCGGAGCACTGAAGTTGTTCTTTAGAGAGCTGCCCGAACCCCTCGTGCCCTTCAGCGCATTCCACGACTTTGTAGACAGCATCAGTGAGTGTCAGGCTGAGTAACACACACACAAACAGATATATACATAGTATTACACACACGCATATATACACATACATGCATACACACACACACACACACACACACACACGCACAAACACGTACTATACAAACACAAATACACATACGCATATAAACAAGCACACACAAACATATACACATGCATACAGTGCGCGCGCACACACACACACACACACACACACACACACACACACACACACACACACACACACAAATGTGCATTCACATATGTGCATATACTCATACACACAAACATACAAATGCATACACACATACATAGTGCAATCGGAGAGTATTCACAGGGCTTCACTTTTTTCACATTTGTTTGTTACAGCCTTATTCCAAAATGGATTGAATTCATTTATTTCCTCAACATTCTACACACAATCCCCCATAATGACAATGTGAAAAAAAGAACTTTTGAAAGTGTTGCAAAAATGTATTAAAAATAAAAAAGCTGAAAAAAAATGTCCCAGGGTTGACAGTGCATGTCAAAGCACAAACCAAGCATGAAGACAAAGGAATTGTCTGTAGACCTCCGAGACAGGATTGTCTGGAGGCACAAGCCTGGGGAAGGTTACAGAAACATCTCTGCTGCTCTGAAAGTTCCAATCAGCACAGCGGCCTCCATCATCTGTAAGTGGAAGATGTTTGAACTTCCTAGAGCTGGCCGGACGGAAGCCACTCCCCACCTGGAATTTGCCAAATGGCATCTGAAGGACTTTCAGACCATAAGAAACTGAACTATCTGGTCTGATGAGACTCAAATTGAACTCTTTGGACTGAATGCCAGGCGTTTGGAGAAAAGCAGGCAGCACTCATCACCAGGCTAATACTATCCCTACAGTGAAGCATGGTGGTGGCAGCATCATGCTGTGGGGATGTTTTTCAGCAGCAGGAACTGGAAGACTAGTCAGGATAGAGGGAAAGATGAATGCAGCGATGTACAGAGACATCCTGAATGAAGACCTGCTTCAGAGTGCTCTTGACCTCAGACTGGGGTGACGGTTCATCTTCCAGCAGGACAATGACCCAAAGCACACCGCCAAAATATCAATGGAGTGGGTTCACAACAACTCAGTGAATGTCCTTGAGTGGCCCAGCCAGAGCCCAGAGCGAAATCCTATTGAACATCTCTGGAGAGATCTGAAAATGGCTGTACACCATCGCTTCCCATCCAACCTGATAGAGCTTGAGAGGTACTGCAAAGAGGACTGGGCAAAAATTCCCAAAGACAAGTGTGTCAAGCTTGTGGCATCTTATTCAAAAAGACTTGAGGCTGTAATCGCTGCATCAACAGAGTATTGAGCAAAGGCTGTCAATACTGATGTACATGTGACTTTACAGCCTTTTTATTTTTAATAAATTTGCAACAATTTCAAAAACTCTTTCCACATTGTCATTATGGGGGATTGTGTGTAGAATGTTCAGGAAATAAATTAATTTAATCCATTTTGCAATAAGACTGTCATATAAAAACATGTGGAAAAAGTGAAGCGCTATTAACACTTTCCAAATGCACTATACAGTGCGCACAGATAAACACACACATACACACAAATCATACACATATGTACACATGCCTATACACACAAAATAACACACATACATATTCTATACACACACATATAAATACTCATATGCACAGATGCATATAGACATATTGTTCACACAACCACACACATGCACAAACAAACCCACACACACACTGTAATCCACTCATCCTCATGATAAACCCTCACTGTGTGTTCGTCCTGCAGAAATAGCAGATCATCTGGAGAGAGTGGAGCGACTGAAGATGCTGGTGCTCAGCCTTCCCCCAGCAAACCAGCACACACTCCAACACATGATACGACACCTGCGACGGTACACACACCAGCATCATTATCACATACATATATATCTACACAACAGAAGCTACAGGAGAAACTTATTTTTACCATCAATAAAACCATATATAAATACAAATAAAATGTTACGTCATGGTGGCGCAGTGGGTAGCACGATCACCTCACAGCAAGAAGGTCTCTGGTTCAAGCCCCAGCTGCATGTTCTCCTCGTGTTGGTGTGTGTTTCCTCCGGGTGCTCCGGTTTCCCCCACAGTCCAAACACATGCGCTATAGGGGAAATGATTAACTAAATTGGGCATAGTGTATGAGTGTGAATGAATGTTGAGTGTATGGGTGTTTCCCAATGTTGGGTTGCAGATGGAAGGGCATCCACTGCGTAAAACATATGCTGGAGTAGTTGGTGGTTCATTCTGCTGTGGCTACCCGATTAATAAAAGGGACAAAGCCAAACAAAAAATGAATGAATGTTAAATTAAATAATAGTTAAACAATGTACAGATAAATATTTAAAATGATTTAATAAAATAAGTGAAACCTAAAATAAAGAATACATACTGAAACTATTTAAAAATGACTAAAAATAATGTAAAAGCTGGATTAGAAGACTACAATAACACATTTACTTTTAGAAAGACTAATATAACTGAATCAAGCTATCTTTACATTTATTAATTTCTATATTTTCTTATATATTCTGAGGAGAAATATATTTTATTATTCATTCATTCATTTTCGGCTTAGTCCCTTTATTAATCTGGGGTCGCCACAGCGGAATGAACCGCCAACTTATCCAGCATATGCCCTTCCAGCTGCAAGCCATCTCTGGGAAACATCCATACACACTCATACACTACAGACAATTTAGCCTACACAATTCACCTGTACCGCATGTGTTTGGACATGCGGGACACGAGCACCCGGAGGAAACCCACGCATACGCGGGGTGAACATGCAAACTCCACACAGAAACGCCAACTGACCCAGCCGAGGCTCAAACCAGCGACCTTCTTGCTGTGAGGCGACAGCACTACCTACTGCGTCGACCTATATTTTATTAGAGTATGTAAATGAATGACAGCCTCAAAATGTCCTAAAATCCCACATTTTAAGCACGTTTGAAACTGGTCATTTTTGGCAGATTTATGATTTAGATTTTTAATCATATGTAAACTGCCCTGATGCAGATTATTTTGATTAATAAATATTTCAGTGTCTGTCCTCTGTGCATTTCAGCTTGAAAACACTGAATCATTTGCAGAGCAGTTGTTTTTTTTAAATGTTTTATTTATTTATTTTATTGAATTATTCAGAATGTTTAGTATAAACAGCAATGAGCAGAACATAAACAGCATACAGTGTTTTTAAGGGGAAAAAAGAAAGAAATAATAAGATAATAGTAATAATAATAATAATAATAATAAAAAAACAGCAGTGTGGTCTAATTCCAAATATCGCAGTGTACACATTTTAGGATAAACAGTAGATTTATAATCAATGCCAAGATAGGTCAAAGGTTTTGGAATGACTTGGATTTTCCTTTGAATATATGTCTGATCTTTTCCATGATTATGGTTTCTTTAATCAGGAATATCCAGTCCTTGACAAGACAAGAGGGGGTTTTATTTATTAATTTATTTATCAGGATCCCCATTAGCCACTAACCAAGGTAGTGGCTATTCTTCCTGGGGTCCATTGAACATTACACAAAATGACATTAATACATAACAAGATCAATAATAACATTAAAATACAAAATTCATACATAACATCCAGATCAACAATACACTTAATATTGTGCTATTAAATATTTTACTTGTTACAAAGCCTGTAATGTCTGATGGCAATTCATTCCATGTTTTCATTCCTCTATACATTACAGTCCGTTCCTTTGCATTAGCTTTTAGGGAAGCAAAACATTTCCCTTTGATGCATGCCTGGCGTTAAAATGATGGCTAGCATCACTACACAAAAGTTGACAGTACAATACACTTGGAACATTGACACAGAAATATTTCTTATGAAACACAGCAGAGAAACAATTCCCCGATCCTTCACCAATATCCAACCAGAGTTTTCTGCATTTTCATAATATTAACTCCTCTATTGCAGTGTAAAAGGAGTCGTGCAGCTCTATTCTGGACTCACTGTAATTTATCTAAGTCACTTGATGCACTCGACCATACCACTGTACAGTAATCTAGATAAATAACAATTGCCTGCACAATTTGAGAGATACAGTACTCTGACATCTCTTAATCATTGATAAACCTCTTCCCATAACGATTACCATTTTATCAATCTGTTTTGACCACTTTAACCTACTATCAAGAAGATCTCCAAGAAGTCTAATTTCCTCTACCTGTTCAGTAGCCACACTCATTACAGACTCATTTAACTGTGGTTTACATTTCAATTGAAAGTTAGATCTAAGCGCAATACTTTTATTTTTTGTCAGATTTTAAACCATCTTATTATTCTGGACCCACTTTACCCCCAATAGTAACTCCTCATCTAAATCAGCTGATCGTTTTTCAACCGATGCCGCTGGTAAATATAATGTTGTATCATCTGCACACATAACTGCTCTTGCATGCTTTAAACAAGCCCCTCCCCCAAGCATCAGTAGAGGTTTAAAGGCATCTGAATGTTCCAGAAAGGGGGGGGGGGGTGTTGGGGGAACACCTGGTAAGCACACTAATGGGGAGGCTGTAACCTTCTGTTTATGTATTATGGTCAGATTTTCACAAACATCATTCCAAATATCAGAGAACATTCCCGAAGACAATGAAAGAAAGCAGCTGAGCCTGTGTTCACCCAACAGTATTTACTCTTCAGACTCACACTCACCCTTAACGCTGCTCTCTTGTTCATTCATCACCTTAAAATGATTCACCTGTATGAATGAGATGATTCGGCTAGTCTCCGCCCACTCGCGCTCCACTAATGAGAATCGCTCATTGATCTCAGCTGATTCGAGTGAATGGAACTCAATCTCCTGCTCACATCAGGCAAACACGGCTCTTTCTGAAACTGGATATTGTTCATTTTACTTCATAGAAAGCATTTTATGATTGTGAATATCTTCTGATTTTTAATTTCCAATGTGATGGAAGACAACCTGAAGAGTTTCAGGGTTTTTACCTTTGCAGGGTTTTTTACCTTTCCCCCCTGTGATAGAGACACTAGAGGGCGCTGCGTGTCTGCATTACTGACACTGAGGAGAAACACAAACAAACAGTTCGTTTATTATGAACCTGGATAAACATGTCATAAAATAATTGTAGTAAAATAATAATAATAATAATAATAATAATAATTCAATAATCAGGATTTTCTACAGTTTTAAGACTTGGCGTTTTATATTCTTTTAATGTTCCTGCCGTTTATATTTCATTCATTATTAAATTTGACATTTCCAGTTATTCCTGATTTACTGAATAAGCATAAAGAACAAGATATTAGATATTTTTGCAACTTGAAAAAAATATTATTGGTATATTAACCTTAACAAAACCAGCTAAACACCTACAGCATTGAATTTAAACTGAAATTATATATACATGTGTATATATATGTATATATGTGTATATATGTATATATATATGTGTATATGTATACTGTATATATGTATGTGTGTGTGTGTGTATTATATATATGTGTGTTTATATATATATGTGGGTTTTTTACCTTTCCCCCTTTGCAGTAAATGCTGTGATAGAGACACTAGAGGGCGCTGCGTGTCTGCATTACAGACACTGAGGAGAAACACAATCAAACAGTCCATGCACAGTCATTTATTATAAGACTGGATAAACCTGTCAATAAGTGTAATATAATTATAAAACAATAATAAATTAATAATAATAATAAATAAATAAATAAATTCAGAATTTTCTACAGTTTTAAGACATTGGCGTTTTATGTTATTTTAGCGTTCCTGCATTTTATATCATTATTAAATGTGACATTTCCAGTTATTCCTGATGTGCTCAATAAGCATAAAGAACAAGATATTAGACATTTTTCAGACTTGACATTTTAAAATGTTAAAAAATATTATTGTTATTATGCGTCACGGAGACGCAGTGGATAGCACGATCGCTTTACAGCAAGAAGGTCGCTGGTTCGAGTCCCGGCTGGCTCAGTTGGCATTTCAGTGTGGAGTTTGCATGTTCTCCCCGTGTTGGTGTGGGTTTCCTCCATGTGCTCCGGTTTCCCCAACAGTCCAAACACATGTGCTATAGGGGAATTGATTATCTAAATTGGCCGTAGTGTGTGTGTGTGTGAGAGAATGAGTTTGTATGGGTGTTTCCCAGTTCTGGGTTGCATCTGAAAGGGCATCCGCTGTGTAAAACATGTGCTGGAATAGTTGGCGGTTCATTCCGCTGTGGCAACCCCTAATAAATAAAGGGACTAAGCTGAAAAGAAAATGAATGAATGGATTATTGGTGACAATAACCCCGACAAAATCAGCTAAACATCTCCAGCACCGAATTAAAACTGAAATATTAAATATGCATGTGTGTGTGTGTGTGTGTGTGTATACATTGCACTAAATATTAAAGTGTTTTATGTCATAGAGCAGCTTTACATTTACACATTGAGCAGATGCTTTAAATTAAATAATAAACAAATACAGTTAGTCAAAGAGCAACACTATCCATAATACTGTATACAGTGCTGAAAATCCACTGAGAGGACATGAAGAGTTCATCAAAGAGCTCTAAATGATCAAAAACTAAAGTAAAACTCAAATTACTCCCATTAGCTGAAACACAGAGAAAGCTGTGGTCAAATTAAGCGATGAAAACGACCCAACAGCACACAAGGGTTAATAAAGAAAGAAACTAATGCACAGAAAACTGATTTTAATTCAGGAGAAAATGATGTGGTGCAGTGTTTTAATCTGTGTGTGTGTGTGTGTGTGTGTGTGTGTGTGTGTGTGTGTGTGTGTGTGTGTGTGTGTGTGTGTGTGTGTTCAGGGTAATGGAGTGCTCTGACACTAGTCGAATGAGTTTTCTTCAGCTATAGAGTATATTATACTACAATACACCACAGTTTACTGTAGTAAACACTAAAGTATACCACAGTATTTATTAGAGTTGATCAGTTTACTATAGTTAATACTACAGTAATACTGGAGATTTAATACTATAAAACATAAACACTGTATAGTAAAGGTTATTAGGAAGGTTTAACCACACAACTGATATTGAGAAATTAATGCAAAATACACCTGATTTTAATTGAGGAGACACTTGTGTGGTGTTTTAATTCGTGTGTGTGTGTGTGTGTGTGTGTGTGTGTTCAGGGGGATGGAGCGCTCTGACAGTAATCGAATGTGTTTTCTTCAGCTATAGAGTATATTATACTACAATACACCACAGTTTACTGTAGTAAACACTAAAGTAAGACCAAAATTCCTTCCTTTTGCTGAAACACACAGAAAGCTGTCAAATTAAGCCTTAAAATCAGCCCAGAGTGGATGAAAACGACCCAACAGCACACAAGGGTTAATAAAGAAAGAAACTAATGCACAGAAAACTGATTTTAATTCAGGAGAAAATGATGTGGTGCAGTGTTTTAATCTGTGTGTGTGTGTGTGTGCGTGTGTGTGTGTGTGTGTTCAGGGTGATGGAGCGCTCTGACTGTAACCGTATGAGCACACAGAACATTGGCATCGTGTTCGGACCGACGCTCATGAGGCCGGAGAACGAGAGCGGAAACATGGCCTTTAATATGGTGTACCAGAACCAGGCCATCGAGACGCTGCTCAGCCAATACCAGCACATCTTCAGGATAAACGAACACTGATGCAAACACAAACAAGACTAATCAGGAGAGAACATCTATTTTTACATAAAGAAAGTGAGATTTAAAGAGGCAGTTCACTCAGAAATGAACATTCTGTCATCATTTACTTGTTTTAAACCTTTAAGAGATTCTTTCTCATGTTGGATACAAAAGAAGATATTTTGAAGAATGCTGAAGACCAGTAACCATTGACTTCCATAAAAACAATGTTTTTTTTATGAAAATCAATGGTTTTTAGCATTAATCATAATATCTTCTTTTGTGTTTAACAGAAGAAACTCAAAGGTTTTAAAACAAAAAACAAATACTATGGAAGTCAATGGTTACAGGTCTTCAGCATTCTTCAAAATATCTTCATTTGTGTTTAACAGAAGAAAGAAACTCATAAAGGTTTGAAATGAGTAAATAGTGTCTTTATAGTGTAAATAGTGAACTGTGTCTTTAAGTGATGTGGTTTTCTTTTTAAATGAGCATAAATATATCTGAATAGTTTTTTAAAGAATGCATAGATCTCATGAAACATTTCAGCTCTGATATTGAATGTAATAATAGTAAAAGAGAACATCTATTTTTACATAAAGAAAGTGAGATTTAAAGAGGTAATTCACTTAGAAAAAGAACAAAAGAAGATATTTTGAAGAATGCTGAAGGCCTGTAACCATTGACTTCCATAATAGGAAGAACAAAAACTATGAAAGTCAATGGTTTTTAGCATTGATCATAATATCTTCTTTTTTGTTCAGAAGATAGTGTAGAAGTAATAGTTTTTTTTGTTTGTTTTTTAACTTAAATGCATCCAAAACAAATGTAAGAATGCCTGGATCTCATGATAAATTCCAACTCTGATATTCAATATAATAATCATCAAAATTAAATGATATTTTGCATAAAGAAAGTGAGATTTAAAGGGGCAGTTCACTCAGAAATGAACATTCTGTCATCATTTACATGTTTTAAACCTTTAAGAGTTTCTTTCTCATGTTGGACACAAAAGAAGATATTTTGAAGAATGCTGAAGACCAGTAACCATTGACTTCCATAATAGGAAGTACAAATACTATAGAAGTCAATGGTTACTGGTTTTTAACATTCTTCAAAATATCTTCATTTGTGTCCAACATGAGAAAGAAACTCTTAAAGGTTTAAAACGAGTAAATAGTGAGTAAATAATAATGTTTTGGGTGAACTGTGTCTTTAAGTGATGTTGTTTTCTTTTTAAATGAGCATAAATATATCTGAATAGTTTTTTTAAAGAATGCATAGATCTCATGAAACATTTCAGCTCTGATATTGAATATAATAATAGTAAAAGAGAACATCTATTTTTACATAAAGAAAGTGAGATTTAAAGAGGTAATTCACTTAGAAATGAACATTCTGTCATCATTTACTTGTTTTTAACCTTTAAGAGTGTCTTTCTCATGTTGGACACAAAAGAAGATATTTTGAAGAATGCTGAAGACCTGTAACCATTGACTTCCATTATAGGAAGAACAAAAAGTCAATGGTTTTTAGCATTGATCATAATATCTTCTTTCTTGTTTATCAGAAGAAAGAAACTCGTAAATGTTTTAAAACAAAAAACAAATACTATGCAAGTCAATGGTTACCAGTTTTTAGCATTCTTCAAAATATCTGAATTAGCATTTTTTGGGTGAACTGGGCCTTTAAGTAATAGGGGTTTTTTTTGTTTGTTTTTTAGCTTAAATGCATCCAAAACAAATGTAAGAATGCCTGGATCTCATGACAAATTCCAACTCTAATATTCAATATAATTATCATCAAAATTAAATGATATTTTTACATAAAGAAAGTGAGATTTAAAGAGGTAATTCACTCAGAAATGAACATTCTGTCATCATTTACTTGTTTTAAACCTTTAAGAGTTTCTTTCTCATGTTGAACACAAAAGAAGATATTTTGAAGAATGCTGAAGACCAGTAACCATTGACTTCCATAACAAGAATAACAAATACTATGGAAGTCAATGGTTTTTAGCATTGATCATAATATCTTCTCTTGTGTTTAACAGAAGAAAGAAACTCATAAAGGTTTGAAACAAGAGTGAGTTAAATGTTGATTTTTTGGGTGAACTGTGTCTTTAAGTGATGTTGTTTTCTTTATAAATAAGCATAAATGCATCCCACTGTTTGTTTAAGAATGCATAGATCTGATGAAACATTTCAGCTCTGATATTGATGATCATAATGATAACAGAGAAATGATACTCTATTTTGCACAAGGAAAGTGAGTTTTAAAGGGACAGTTCTCTTTCAGTTTCTTTGTTCTGTTGTACTCAAAAATGTTCATTATTTGGCTGAACTGCCACTTTAAGTGATATTATTTTATTTTTAAATGAGCTTAAATGCATCCAAAAAATGTAAGAATGATCAGTTCCAACTCTGATATTCAATATAATAATGATTCAATTCAAATGATAGTTTGCATAAAGAAAATGAGTGATATTTATGTGATATTGTTTACCCGAAATGCATCAGAAATATTTTTAAGAATGCACAGATTTCCCGATGTTCTCTGTTAATGATAAAAGTGAAATTATATTTTGCGATCATTTGGTGAGATTATTTTAATGATAGTTCACCATCAAATCATTCAGATTGTTTTTAATAATGTGCGCATTTAAACCTGCTCATATTTCAGCTGATAAATTATATTTTGAAAAGGATTATTTGCTGATTTTGTTTTTAATGAGAGTTACCATCAAATGCTCAATGCATTCAGATTTATTATAATAATTATTTTATTTAATTATACTTGCATTTCGATTTATTATTATCAGTTAAAACACCTTTTCCATCATAACTTCTCAATGCAATACTTTTTTATTGTTGTTATTATTATTATTATTATTATTATTATTATTATTGACGCATCATTTCAGATGTCAAAAATAATAATGACAAAATAGAAATGATATTTTTGCGTTATGTTTTTAACAACAGTTACCATACATTCTCAGCTCATGCAGATTATTTATTTGAAGATTTTCACAAACACATATTGATCAGTGATCAAAAATAATAATGATTGAAGAGAAATGATACTTTGAAAAAGATCGTTGAGTTTTAAATGAGGCTATTTTAATGACATCAAATTCTCAATGCATTCAGATGTATTTATCTCTTTAAGAATGCACGGATCTCCTGAACACATGATCTAGTCATATTTCTATTCAGATATCCAAAATATGAATAGAAAATTATTTTAGGATCATTAAAACAACTTTTAATAACAGGTAAAACCATCAGAACTTCTCAATGCAATATTTGTATATTGGTAATAATATTGATGCATGGGTATTTCATCTCAGAGGTCATACAATAATTATGCCAAAATCGAAATGATATTCGCCATAATGAAAATAAATGTATAGTGATCTTATATTAATGACAGTTACCATCATCAATGCATTCAATGCATATCAATGCATTCAAATATTTTTAAGAATGCATGGATCTCCTGAACACATGATCTGGCCATATTTCTATTCAGATATCCAAAATAATAATGACAAAACAGAAATTATATTTTGCATAAAGAAAATTATTTTAGCATCATTAAAACAACTTTTAAAGACCTTCTCCGTCATAACTTCTCAATGCAATACTTTATTATTATATTGATGCATCATTTCAGATGTCAAAAACAATGATGACAAAATATCAATTATATTTTGCATAAAGAAAATAAATATATTGTGATCTTATTTTAATGATAGTTACCATCAATTCTCAATGCATTCAGATACTTTATGAATGTGTGCACTGTATAAACTGCTACAGTAAATATCTGCTGAACAGTAATGTTCTTCACTATCTACAATAAATAGGCAATTCTCTTCAGGACCCTTCACTTTTGATGGTATTTCTGTTGTCATTCCTATGGCTCTTGTTTTGATTCTCATCAGTGATGTACATTACAGTGTTACGCTCCATCTAATGTTGATAAATTGCATTACTTTATTTGTATTTATTTTTAACAGTAAACTTCTGGTAACCACAGTTGTCCATTTTTGTAATGCACCCTTTTATGATTTATTTTTTACAGCGTGCATTTCACAGTCACATGACCTGCTCAGATTTCAGCTCTGATGTCAGAATTAATAATTAATAATCGCAAAGTATCAGTTATATTTTGCATAAAGAAAGTGATTTATTGATATTGTTTTTAATGACAGTTACCATCAAATGCGCAGTGCATTCAGATTTATTATTAATACTTTATTTTATTATTATATATGCATTCAGATTTATTATTAATACTTTATTTTATTATTATATATGCATTCAGATTTATTATTAATACTTTATTTTATTATTATATATGCATTCAGATTTATTATTAATACTTTATTTTATTATTATATATGCATTCAGATTTATTATTAATACTTTATTTTATTATTATATATGCATTCAGATTTATTATTAATACTTTATTTTATTATATATGCATTCAGATTTATTATTAATACTTTATTTTATTATATATGCATTCAGATTTATTATTAATACTTTATTTTATTATATATGCATTCAGATTTATTATTAATACTTTATTTTATTATATATGCATTCAGATTTATTATTAATGCTTTATTTTATTATATATGCATTCAGATTTATTATTAATACTTTATTTTATTATATATGCATTCAGATTTATTATTAATACTTTATTTTATTATATATGCATTCAGATTTATTATTAATACTTTATTTTATTATATATGCATTCAGATTTATTATTAATACTTTATTTTATTATATATGCATTCAGATTTATTATTAATACTTTATTTTATTATATATGCATTCAGATTTATTATTAATACTTATTTTATTATTATATATGCATTCAGATTTATTATTAATACTTTATTTTATTATATATGCATTCAGATTTATTATTAATACTTTATTTTATTATATATGCATTCAGATTTATTATTAATACTTTATTTTATTATATATGCATTCAGATTTATTATTAATACTTTATTTATTATATATGCATTTAGATTTATTATTAATACTTTATTTTATTATATATGCATTCAGATTTATTATTAATACTTTATTTTATTATATATGCATTCAGATTTATTATTAATACTTTATTTTATTATATATGCATTCAGATTTATTATTAATACTTTATTTTATTATATTTGTATTTAGATTTATTATTATACTTTATTTTATTATATATGCATTCAGATTTATTATTAATACTTTATTTTATTATATATGCATTCAGATTTATTATTAATACTTTATTTTATTATATATGCATTCAGATTTATTATTAATACTTTATTTTATTATATATGCATTCAGATTTATTATTAATACTTCATTTTATTATATATGCATTCAGATTTAATATTAATACTTCATTTTATTATATATGCATTCAGATGTATTATTATCAGTTAAAACACCTTTTCCATCATAACTTCTCAAAGCAATACTTTATTATTATTATAATTATTATTGATGCATCATCTCAGATGTCAAAAATAACAATGATAAAAGAGAAATGATGTTTTGCATAATGAAAATGATTATTTGGTGACACTGTTTTAATGACAGTTATTATACATTCTCAGCTCATGCTGATTGTTAGAAGACAGAAGATTAATTATATATTTTTCATAGATAAAATGAGTTTTGGGATCATTAAAGCCATTTTTAATGATGGTAAAGACACTTTTTTATCATCACTTCACAATGCATCCTGATTTTGATTTATTTATTATTATTATAAATCATGATCTAATCGTACTTCATGACTTAATACTAATTAAACACATTTTCACCATTCATTCATTCATTCATTCATTCATTCATTCATTCATTTTCATCCGCTTTTCCGGGGCCGGGTCACGGGGGCAGCAGTCTTAGGAGAGAACCCCAGACCTCCCTCTCCCCAGACACTTCCTCCAGCTCATCCGGGGGGATCCCGAGGCGTTCCCAGGCCAGCCGAGAGACATAGTCCGTCCAGCATGTCCTGGGTCTTTCCCGATGCCTCCTCCCGGTGGGACATGCCTGGAACTCCTCCATAGGTAGGCGTCCAGGAGGCATGCGAAATAGATGCCCGAGCCACCTCAGCTGACTTCTCTCGATGTGGAGGAGCAGCGGCTCTACTCCGAGCTCCTCCCGGGTGTCAGAGCTCCTCACCCTATCCATAAGAGTGCGCCCTACAACCCTTCGAAGGAAACTCATTTCGGCTGCTTGTATCCGAGATCTTGTCCTTTCAGTCATGACCCAAAGCTCATGACCATAGGTGAGAGTAGGAACGTAGATTGACCAGTTTATCGAGAGCTTTGCCTTTTGGCTCAGCTCCGTCTTTACCACAACGGACGGGTACATCAACCGCATTACAGCTGCCGCTGCACCAATCCGCCTGTCAATCTCACGCTCCATCCTTCCCTCACTCGTGAACAAAACCCAAAATACTTGAACTCCTCCACCTGGGATAAGGACTTTCCTCCAACCTGGAGATGGCTAACCACCTTTTTCCGGTGGAGCACCATGGCCTCGGACTTCTTATCCCAGCTGCGTCACACTCGGCAGCAAACCGCCCCAGTGCATGCTGAACGCTGCGATGAAGCCAACAGAACAACATCATCTGTAAATAACAGAGATGAAATCCTGTGGTCCTCGAACCGGACCCCCTCCAGCCCAAGGCTGCGCCTTGAAATTTCATCCATAAAAATGATGATCAGAATTGGTGACAAAGGGCAGCCCTGCCGGAGCCCAACATGCACTGGAACAAGTCTGACTTATGTCAATGACAAGGCAATGTAAACCAAACCCCTACTCTGTTCATACAGGGATGAGACAGCCCTTAACAGAGCGCCTCTGACCCCATACTCCCAGAGCACCCTCCACAGAATGCCACAAGGGACATGGTCTTCTCCAAGTCTACAAAACACATGTAGACTGGTTGGGCATACTCCCATGAACCCTCGAGCACCCTGGTGAGGGTATAGAGCTGGTCCAGTGTACCACACCCTGGACAAAAACCACATTGTTCCTCCTGGATCCTAGGTTCAACCATCAGCCGGATCCTCCTTTCCAATACCCTGGCATAGACTTTCCCCGGGAGGCTGAGGAGTGTGATCCCCCTATAACTGGAGCACACCCTCCGGTCCCCCTTCTTAAAAATGGGAACCACCACCCCAGTTGCCCAGTCCAGAGGTTCTGTCCCCGACCTCCAAGTGATATTGTATGAAAGAAATGTGGATGACGTGTCGAGATGATTGACAGGGCACATAATGAAGCAAAAGAACGGTCCATTATTGAGAAAGTAGATTGTCTAAAAGCTTGCACACTCTTCTGTCACACACTCAATAGTATATTATCATTATTTACAAAAGAACATACACACTGGTGAAGTTCAAGTAGGCGAACTTTAAAACCCACAGCACTAGAGCTGATGTTGATATT
>NC_079440.1:61778496-61848496 GCF_903798145.1 Danio aesculapii
TGACTGAAATGATGAGGGGTTGTTTACACAAAAACACACCTTTCAGCCTGTAATATCTGTATTTCAGGACTAACACAATACAAGCAGAAAATCTGTGTTCTGACGAGACGCTTCAGATGGACTAAAAGATGGACATCATGTGCTCCATGTTAAACTTTCTGGTTTAGTTTATTGCTCAAGTTTGATCTATATTTATGAAGATCACACAGTAAAAGGGGAATTTTTGGATTAACAAGTTAAATAAAGTTAAACTTTTCAATCCAGATGGATGGGGCAACCATTACTGCATCCAAAATGGTAAAAAGCCTCGGAGTAACGATTGATGACCAACTAATCTTCTCTGAGCACATTTCTAGAACTGCTCGATCTTGCAGATTCGCACTCTACAACATCAGAAAGGTCCGACCCTTCCTATCTGAACATGCAGCTCAACTCATTGTTCAAGCTCTTGTCCTCTCCAAACTGGACTATTGCAACTCTCTGCTAGCCGGGCTTCCAGCTAACTCTATCAAACCTCTTCAGCTGCTTCAGAACGCAGCAGCACGAGTGGTCTTTGATGAACCCAAAAGAGCACATGTCACTCCGCTACTCACCCGTTTGCACTGGCTGCCAGTTGCTGCCTGCATCAAATTCAAAGCTCTGATGTTTGCTTACAAAGCCACCTCTGGCTTTGCTCCTTCGTATCTGCTCTCACTTCTGCAGATATATGTGTTCTCCAGAAACTTGCGTTCTGTGAATGAACGTCGCCTCGTTGTTCCATCCCAAAGAGGGAAGAAATCACTTTCCTGAACTCTCACATTCAATCTGCCCAGTTGGTGGAATGAACTCCCTAACTACATCAGAACAGCAGAGTCACTTGCTGTCTTCAAGAAACGACTAAAAACGCAACTGTTTAGTCTCCACTTTCCTTCCTAATCTGCAACTGCCTCTCTGGCTATACCACTAACTGTACTCTCTCTCTCTCTCTCTCTCTCTCTCTTAAAAAAAAAACCAACACATTACTAATGCTTTGCTTCTTAGACTTTACACACCTGAAACTTGTCTATAGCACTTGTTCACTGCTGCTCTTATAGTTATGTAAATTGCTTCCTTGTCCTCATTTGTAAGTCGCTTTGGATAAAAGCGTCTGCTAAATGACTAAATGTAAATAATAATAATAATAATAATAATAATAATAATAATAATAATAATAATAAAATCAGGATTTTTTGTTTTAATTGAATACTGAATTTTAATTAGATTTAAACAAGACTTTTTTAGGTTTTAGTGTTGTCTATATATCACAATAATGCATTTTATGTGAATAAATAACTGAACTAAAGATCAAAAGTAAATCAGCACACTGCCAGTTTCGCTCTCGAAAGTCTTTAATATCAATTACAATGTTTAGACCTACAGTGCATGGTCTTCATCAGGTGGGTCGAAACGTTGTGATTGATATTAAAGACTTTCGAGAGCTAAAGTGGCAGTGTGCTGATTTACTTTTGATGTTTTGCTACTGTGTTTATTCTTTGATCGAGCACCTGCCTTCGAGATTTTGTTGATGTACGCACATTTCTGTTTTTGGTTTGCCAAATAACTAAACTAAACCCTGCTAATATCTATTTAATATGTTTACTGTTCTATTTGAAAACATAATAAAGTAGACTCATATATAATATTTTAATTTACATTTCGTTTTAATTTTATTATAATATCAGCATAATTCAATTCACCTTTATTTGTATAGCGCTTTTACAATGTAGATTGTGTCAAAGCAGATGAACACAGAAGATTATAGTGAAACGAAACTGTGTCAGTTCAGTGTTCAGAGGTTAGTTTCACTTCAGTTCAGTGTAGGTATTTCAATGTATACCGCGGTTTGGAAGGTTTTTAAAACCGCCATTATTTTCTGTAATACCGTTCCTAAGGTATGTGTAGGATTTTTATTTACATTTTTTGTTGTTTTTTAGGATCTTCAGCAGAAAAAAATATCCAAAGATGCCGTTTTAAATTGTGAAGAAATCTCTGTTTAACAGCAGACGTCAATGATTTATTTGAATAATTTAGCCTGACATAAAATAAAAATATATTGAAAATAAATTATATATTTTTAAAATTAATATCATTATATATACAAAACTAAAATATATAGTGTTCATAGGGGAAAACTGTTTTGTTTTTTACCCAGACATTTAAAAAGAAGATATTTTAGAGCAGTGATCACAATACTGTGATACAGTGCAGCCGTGATATTTTTATCCAAGGTTATCGCACCGTCAGAATCTTATACCCATGCCCATGCCTACTTCAGTGTAGTTTAATTTTCATTGCTGAAAGTCCAAACACTGAAGGGTGATGCATTTTTGGATGACAGTAACTTAAATGCAATTATAACTATAAGAGTTTCTTTCCCTCATTTTAATATCAGCATAATCAGATTATGTACAAAAATGCACTTACAGTATAATTAATTAATTTGACCTTATTTTAATATCAGCATAAATGCAGTGCAATTCATCTTTTGTTTTGTTTGCATGAGTTTATTCAGTAACTTATAGAACTTATTGATCTTGGAATGCAAAACAACCCATAATGCTTTGCATGTTTGCGCCAGGAGAATGCTAAGAACTTCCGGTGGGCAGCTGATGCGTGTAAACCAGGGGTCACCAATCTCAGTCCCGGAGGGCCAGTGTGCCTGCAGAGTTTAGCTCCAACTTGCCTCAACACACCTGCCTGGGTGTTTCAAGAATACCTAGTAAGACCTTGATTAGCTTGTTCAGGTGTGTTTGATTAGAGTTGGAGCTAAAATCTGTAGGGCACCGGCCCTCCAGGAACAAGTTTGGTGACCCCTGGTGTAAACAATTACATTTGGACAGCTCTGAAACGATTAATCTATTTTACCTGCATTTCTCTTCTTTAAACTGATGCTGTTGTCGATCAGCGCCACCTGCTGGACTGATCATTTAAATAATGTGATCTAATAGGATGGAACACAACTGCTGTGAGGTATTTTCCTCTCTGTGTCAGACGGCATCCTCTGCTGTTTAAATGAAGCCTCATCATGGCTAAAGTCACCTGTCCTGTCCCACTGACACACTGATTTAATAACTGTGACAGTGAAAATAAAGTGACATTTTGAAATGACAGAAAAACCCAAACCGTGGTGAACACAACACACTGAATGAAACATAAACAGCTCACGATTAGAATGAACAGCAGATCAGCCAGCAGAGTATCAGTCACAGACTTTTATTGCTCATTTCTGTAAATTGCATGACTTACATACCTGTTAAGTTTCATGCCAGTAATCTGGTTTGCTCTATAATGCAGTAAAATATGGTGTGTGTGTGTGTATTGAAGAGCCGCTGAGCTAACAGCTGACAGGCCAGGCAAACACGCACACACACTGTATTTCTGACGGCAGACACGTGAACTAGGAGAACATTTTTCTTGCGTGCTTGTCTGACAGATTATAACGGCTTTAACACACACCTTTCAAAGTTGTGTGTCACAAAAACACTCAGTAATCCACTCAAAACGCTATTGAAACCCATTTTCTGAGCGCAAATTACCTGTTGTAAACGCTGTAAAAGGAAGTTCTTAGCATTCTACCGGAAGACGCTGGTCGCTATGTCGCCCTCCATGAAAAAGGTCCATATGCAATTATAACACACAGAGGCTCTTCTGAGTGCATATATCATTATTAAAGTGCTGAAGAGCATGCATTAAATGGGACCAAAGATCCCTTTAATAAGGTGTTTAAACCCAGTTGTGTGTCAGCAGTGTGTGAATATCTCCAGCCTCTATGGTGAACGTGAATTAATTCTATTTGTTATAATCAGACTTGATGAATGAAACACTTTGATTGACATTCTCCCTTTGTACGTGCCCATCATACCCCCCTTATTAGCATAAACAGCAGCCCTGAGTGAGAAGCAGCCGTCTGTCCATTAGCCATTAGAGTGTTTGAGCTGCTGAAGATAATGTCAGCATAGACTAAGAGGATTATAGATGTGGAGTTTTAGATGAACAGCGACAGGAGCGACATAGACTGACAGAAGCATGAAGCACACACTCACACTGAAGCACACATGCACACCTGACCAACACTGACAACACACACACTTTTACATCGGCCACTATGCTTATGCATATGCATCTGTAGCTCCGCCCTCTTCTAAAAAGAGCACATCTCATTTGAATTTAAAGATTAAAAACATTATCTGTGAGTTATTTTCAGCTTAAACAAGCACGACAGACTCTAGACACGTCAGAAACTTACTGTACATCTTGTAAAGGGGGTATAATAGCTCCCCTTTAATAAAGTGTTCAGATTTAAATCAGCACAGATTGGAGTCAGTGCACACACACACACACACACACACACACACGTCTACACTCACCTCATTTCAGAATGTCATATTGAGCAGTTCATCAGCCTGGAGGAGTGCAGGAGGTTTTCAGTCCAGTGTTTTCCTGTGGAGAGATTTACGAGCTGTGTGATGAAGCGTTATCATCTCCATCAGCGAGCCTGCATTGCTCATTAATATTGCGTTTCTCCTCATTTCACTGTGTGCTTTAGATTCAGTGTGCATGTAAAATGGAAAGCTCTGGTCACAATAGTGAGGGCTAATTGTCAAGCACTGCTTGGAAAACTTTATGAATCTTTTGCTTTGGTTTCAGAGCGAGTATGTGCACGTGACTTCAGTAAACAGGGCCTCGTTACGTCAGTATTGTTTGGAAAATGTAACGTGTGTCCACCAGGGGGCGATCTGTGCAACACCATAAAATCCACATTAATCACGTGGGTTCAGTTTTTACCCGATCTCAGATCATTTTTACAGGTTTTACAGTTTTTCTTGCTTGATTTGATCTGGTTAAAGAAACTAGGATCCACTCAGTTGATAAATCCCCCAATTTTGTGCAACAGTTAACATGATGGATGCCATTCAAAGAATCCAAACTGCATTGTTTTAGCTCTGGCAACCAAACAGAAACCATCTATTCCTAACTATTAGAAAGTTCAGTAGGCCTATGTAATCATTGAAGCACCCGTTTTCAGCTAATGGTATACTTCCGGTGAAAGCTTAATGTGACTATTTTTAATTTCTTACAGTTGATTTTACAGCATCAATGTTGTAATGTAATTAAAACCCTACTGAAAAAAAAAACTGCTTAAACCAGCCTAGGCTGGTTAGCTGGTTTTAGCTGGTTGACCAGCCTGGTTTTAGAGAGGTTTTGGCCGTTTCCAGGCTGGTTTCCAGCCATTTGCAGCCTGGTCTTAGCTGGTCAGGTTGGAAAATGACCAGTTAAAACCAGCTGTCCAGCTTAAACCAGGCTGGTCAAGCTGGTTTTAGTTGGATTTAGCTGGTTCTTTTCCACTTTTCTGATTTCACACTTAGCTGATGGTTGATAATAAAGCTTGTTTGGCATGCTGTTCCGGCAGAGAGCCTTGAGCTTATAAGATCCTCAAGCCCTGGGCTCCCTCCCGTTGTAGGGCGAGAGGAGAGTTTGAGCTCAGGTAGATCTGGATGACTCCCCTCTTGCTTATTTGTAGCTAAGTGTCGGAAATGGATGGCTGAGAAGAAGTGTACTCAGAGCTTGGCTATAAATATTTGGATTCATTGTTTAGGGTGCTTTTTTTTTAACTGTGGGAGAAAACTGGAGGACCTGGGGAAAACCCACGCAGGCACGGGGAGAACGAGCAAAACTCTGCACAGAAATGTCGCCTGGTTTGAAAGGGAATTAAATCACTGACCACCGTGTCACCCGTTTGAAAGGAGGGAAAGTAGGGTTGTTTCTTCAAGATGAAGATATTGGGGTAAGAAAACTCTGGTTATGTATAGTGAGTTAGAGAATTTATAGTGAATCGTCTGATAGGATAATTGGTCATGAGCTAATGCTGGAACAGCTGTGAACAATCATAAGCACGTGATCCTCTCCAAATTAACTTCACTTATTTCCACCCATAGAGGCCTGAAACTGGTCTCTGAATATCCCAATGCATGTGTTTTGCTCGTGTTTACACGGTCATAGAACAGATCTGATCTGTGTCTCATATGAGCAAACAATCTGAATTGGGTCACATTTAACTGGCAGTGTAAACGGGGTCTTGGATTTTTAAGTATAAAATGAGATGAAAGACCGTGTAACTGCTAGCGCTGTCAGGATCAGCAGGCAAGCGCAGAAACTCCATTGAAAATACTAGGGTAAAATAAAGTGTCTTATTTTAAAGACATGGCGAAGAAAAATGTAACAATGCAGAGCTTCTTGTCTGGTCTGAGACCCACTTCAGATCGTATATCTATCAGGCAATGAAGACAACAAATTTTTAATGAAATCAGACCTTAAACATGGCGATTTTACAATGGAAAGACAGGTCACTAGAAGCACTGAGGCTGGCTGACTGAAATTAAAAGTCTGTGGTCATATAGGCCATTAGCAATCCGTCTGCAAACCTTATAAAAAAAAGCTGCAGGTCTGTGTTTTTGTTTGCCTCATGGATGGAAGAGCTTAATAGTGGCTGTGTGTTATACTCTAACAGATTTGATTGTATTTTACATGTATTTTCTGTGGTCTTTTATACAGTATTTCAGTCTTCAGCCTCAGATTGAAAAAATGAACATCATGGAATCAATAAAACGGCATCAAAGCATTTCTTTTCTGGATCCAATTCCTCACAAAAAGGCAAATTTGACACTGACACTATAAAAAAGACAACAAACGACACTGGCAATAGGCTACAATGACATGCAATACTGCACGCAATGCATTTTAATCGGTGCACCTAACCCCTCACGGTGACGCCACTAGCTCCATTGAGTGCATTATGTCTGACAATGAATCTCTGAGAGATGTAATCTCAGCTTGCATCATAAAGGCTGTATCCAGATCCATATATATTTTGTTATCCATTGTGTAATGGTTGATTGAAAGAGCTCATATATTTTGCAAGTTGTGTTAAGGGCAGAATTTGCGTTTGTTGCATATTAGAAATGTTTTGGCACGAAAAACGCCAACCTGATTTTACCAAGTAGGACATGTTAGTGCATTAACATCTACAGTCTGTTGATCCTGGAACAGCATTCCAATCAGAATTAAGGGATGCGTTAACCATTTATTTTAGGCTTACGGTTAGGTTTATGCACTTCTACATGATTGTTATCAAACTATTATTCCCCTCTGATTTTAGGAATAATCTACAGTTATGATTGGGTTTAGGGGTAGGGAATATGTATGGACTAGATTTTACAACAAAAATGATGTTCCAGGATCAACATGCACTCACCGGCCACTTTATTAGGTACACCTCACTAGTACCGGGTTGGACCCCTTTTGCCTTCAGAACTGCTTTAATCCTTCATGTCAGAGATTCAACAAGCTACTGGAAATATTCCTCAGAGATTTTGCTCCATATTGACATGATAGCATCACGCAGTTGCTGCAGATTTGTCGGCTGCACATCCATGATGCCAATCTCCCTTCCACCACATCCCAAAGGTGCTCTATTGGATTGAGCTCTGGGGACTGTGGAGGCCATTTGAGTACAGTGAACTCATTGTCATGTTCAAGAAACCAGTCTGAGATGATTGGTGCTTTATGACATGGTGCGTTATCCTGCTGGAAGTAGCCATCAGAAGATGGAGACACTGTGGTTATAAAGGGATAGACATGGTCAGCAACAATACTCAGGTAGGCTGTGGCGTTGACACCATGCTCAATTGGTACTAATGGACCCAAAGTGTGCCAAGAAAATCTCCCCCACACCATTACACCACCACCACCAGCCTGAACCGCTGATACAAGGCAGGATGGATCCATGCTTTCATGTTGTTGAGGCCAAATTCTGCCCCGAGCATCCGAATGTGTCAGCAGAAATGGAGACTCATCAGACCAGGCAACGTTTCTCCAATCTTCTATTGTCCAGTTTTGGTGAGCCTGTGTGAATTGTAGCCTCAGTTTCCTGTTCTTAGCTGACAGGAGCGGCACCCGGTGTGGTCTTCTGCTGCTGTAGCCCATCCGCCTCAAGGTTGGACGTGTTGTGTGTTCAGAGATGCTCTTCTGCAGACCTCGGTTGTAACGAGTGCTTATTTGAGTTACTGTTGCCTTTCTATCAGCTGGAACCAGTCTGGCCATTCTCCTCTGACCTCTGGCATCAACAAGGCATTTGCGCCCACAGAACATTTTCAGGGAGCTCTGAAATTAACGACAAACTGTACAAACATTTACCACATCCCTTCATTTACCTCTAAAAAACCACTCCAAAAATACTACTGAAGGATAATGTTAATGTACAATAAATCCTCCAGCAACTGTATTTTTTTCCAAAATATGTACAGCTTTATTACAAAGGTTACATATGAACATATACAGGAGTATAAAATAACACTGGTGAAGATCTGAGACGAGTTGCTTAAGGAGGAAAGAAGTCGAGTAATAAATGACAGAAGGCACAATACAAGCACCGTTTTGAGTAGTTTTTGTTTAGTTAATTATTGCATATTTAATTAGCATATATTTGCATAACTGGCTGTATAAAGCTGCGTTCTGTGAGGTGGTTTCAGTGCAAAACTTTCCTCATTTCTCAGAAGGACACTTGTGGCTTGTATTTCACAATGAAGATTATTAATATCACTATTAGATGCAGATATTAGACTCCATCAGCTCTGAGTGCAAAATAAAAAGTAAACTTTAGATTTGAGCATTAAATGTCTGTGGTTATTGTCCAGTTTCTCCAGTTCACCGATGCTAAATCTGTGTTTAAACTGGCTGTGAGTTATAGTGCATGTATGAAACAATAATAAGAATTATTAAAAATAATTTTGATCCCAGACGAGGCCCCATTTAAAAAGAAAATTAAATTGATTAGAAAAGCAGACCTTGGGTGTGGATTATTTTCTAATAATTCAATGGTCTGGAGTGCATTATTCCACATACTACAATAGATGAACAAACCTGTCATTAATTAACCCTTGATTACGGCTGCAAGAAAATCAGGATTTTTAAATGGCTATTATATTGAAATATTTAATATTTATTATGTTTTATTTCTCCTGAGCACTTTTAATCTAGCACCGATTTTATGAAAAGATAACACTGAAAATATATACGGTTTAAATATACAAAAATACTATTTGTATTATGAAAATTAAACCTATTTTTAGAACCATTCATATTTTTGCATTGATATTTTCACTCATATACATTTATGATGCATAAAGTTTGTATGAAAGTGATGTGTAAAATGTTCAAATATCTATATTTATTAGTTAGTTAATCTCTTTTTAAAATGTTTTATTTAATAAAGACATTTTAATTTAGATTTTTTTAATCTAAATGTTCACATATTTTGGTTATTTTGATGCAGAATATGATTTAAATTTTAGAGCATTTAAGATAGAAAAACAATTATTGAATTAGTATGGTTATTTTATGGTGTGCATTAATGAGAATTTATTGTCAATGCAATAAAATCTTAATGGTCCTAAAAATGTCATATTTTTAATATAAAATATAATTTCTTATTTATTTTGTAGAACTTATTTTGACATGTTACTGGATTTCTCTTTGGCAAAACTTCTCTGATGTGCAAAGTTGGTTGAATACAGTCTGGAATAAAGAAAAGGGCACAACTGCTGTGTGTGTGTGTGTGTGTGCGCGTGTGTACATGTTTTTATGTCACAGTGGGGACTTAAAATTAAATACGAACAGACTCATGGGGATATGTCACCATGGGGACAAAATTTAAGGTCTCCATGGGCACTAATGCTTATAAATCATACAGAATTAGATCTTTTGAAAATGTAAACATGCAGATTGTTTCCTGTGAGGATTGGGTTTTCGTAAAGTTGGGGTAGAGGAGAGAATATACAGTCTATACTATATTAATTAAGTCTATGAAAAAAAAAACAATGGGATAGTAAATTATCCAGACGTGGACAAAATTGTTGGTACCCTTCCACTGAAGAAAGAAAAACTACACAGAAATTATTTAAAATAATGCTGAAAATAAACTAATGAATATCAGATATTGCTGCAGAGGTCTGCATTCCTGTGGGAAACAAAAAAAAAAACAGCGGAACAGGACTAAAACCAGCAGAAGTGGGAGTAAAACCCAGCAGGAGTAGTTGGTTGTGGGACTAAAACCCAGAGGAACCAGTCAGGTGTGGTCAGGTGTAGGACTAAAACCCGAGTGGTCAGGTGTGGGACTAAAACCCAGAGGGAGCGGTCAGGTGTGGAACTAAAACCCAGAGGGAGCGGTCAGGTGTGGGACTAAAACCCAGAGGGAGCGGTCAGGTGTGGGACTAAAACCCAGAGAGAGTGGTCAGGTGTGGAACTAAAACCCAGAGGGAGCTGTCAGGTGTGGGACTAAAACCCAGAGGGAACGGTCAGGTGTGGGACTAAAACCCAGAGGAACCAGTCAGGTGTGGTCAGGTGTAGGACTAAAACCCGAGTGGTGAGGTGTGGTACTAAAACCCAAAGGGAGCTGTCAGGTGTGGGACTAAAACCCAGAGGGAGCGGTCAGGTGTGGAACTAAAACCCAGAGGGAGCGGTCAGGTGTGGGACTAAAACCCAGAGGGAGCGGTCAGGTGTGGGACTAAAACCCAGAGGGAGTGGTCAGGTGTGGAACTAAAACCCAGAGGGAGCTGTCAGGTGTGGGACTAAAACCCAGAGGGAACGGTCAGGTGTGGGACTAAAACCCAGAGGAACCAGTCAGGTGTGGTCAGGTGTAGGACTAAAACCCGAGTGGTGAGGTGTGGTACTAAAACCCAAAGGGAGCTGTCAGGTGTGGGACTAAAACCAAGTGAGTGTGGGACTAAAACCCAGAGGGAGCTGTCAGGTGTGGGACTAAAACACGAGCAGTCAGGTATGAGACTAAAACCAAGTGGGTGTGGGACTAAAACCCAGAGGGAGCGGTCAGGTGTGGGACTAAAACCCAGAGGGAGCTGTCAGGTGTGGGACTAAAACACGAGCAGTCAGGTATGAGACTAAAACCAAGTGGGTGTGGGACTAAAACCCAGAGGGAGCAGTCAGGTGTGGGATTAAAACCCTGAGGGAGAGGTCAGGTGTGGGAATAAAACCCAGAGGGAGCAGTCAGGTGTGGGACTAAAACCCAGAGGGAGCGGTCAGGTGTGGGAATAAAACCCAGGGGGAGCGGTCAGGTGTGGGACTAAAACCCACAGGGAGCGGTCAGGTGTGGGACTAAAACCCAGAGGGAGCGGTCAGGTGTGGGACTAAAACCCAGAGGGAGCTGTCAGGTGTGGGACTAAAACCCTGAGGGAGAGGTCAGGTGTGGGACTAAAACCCAGAGGGAGCGGTCAGGTGTGGGACTAAAACCCAGAGGGAGCGGTCAGGTCTGGGAACCAGGAACGGGCAGAAGTGAAACAAAAAATTACCAGAAATGGGACTAAAACTCACCGGGAGCAGATCTAAAATCTAGAGGAAGCGGTTAGATGTGGGAATAAAACCAAGCAGGAGTGGAAAGGACTAAAACCCGAGTGGTGAGGTGTGGTACTAAAACCCAAAGGGAGCTGTCAGGTGTGGGACTAAAACCAAGTGAGTGTGGGACTAAAACCCAGAGGGAGCTGTCAGGTGTGGGACTAAAACCCAGAGAGAGTTGTCGGGTGTGGGACTAAAACACGGGCAGTCAGGTATGAGACTAAAACCAAGTGGGTGTGGGACTAAAACCCAGAGGGAGCTGTCAGGTGTGGGACTAAAACCCAGAGGGAGCTGTCAGGTGTGGGACTAAAACACGAGCAGTCAGGTATGAGACTAAAACCAAGTGGGTGTGGGACTAAAACCCAGAGGGAGCGGTCAGGTGTGGGACTAAAACCCAGAGGGAGCTGTCAGGTGTGGGACTAAAACCCAGCAGGAGCGGGCAGAAGTGAAACAAAAAATTATGGGAAATGGGACTAAAACTCACCGGGAGCAGATGTAAAATCTAGAGGAAGCGGTTAGGTGTGGGAATAAAACCAAGCAGGAGTGGAAAGATGTGGAACTAAAAATCAGTGGAAATGAGACTAAAACCCACAGGCCTGAACAAAACTGAAGGGTACCAATAATTTACCACACATCTGTAAATGTGTGAGTGTGTGTGTCAGTGGTCAGTGTTTTCCTCCTCCTCCTCCTCTTCTTCCTCCAGGCTGGAGTCGGTCAGGAATGCTCCTCCTCGGTCTCCTGCGGAGCCCTGCGGCTCCGGCTCTGGCTCTGGGTCACCGTCCGGGCTGCAGAAAGCATAGCGGTGGTTCATGTGCTGTGAGTACGAGCCCGAGTGAGAGAAGCGTTTGCCGCATTTATCACACTGATAAGGTTTTTCTCCCGAGTGCAAACGACTGTGTTCAATGAGATGATGCTTGTGTTTGAAGGCCTTCTTGCAGATCTGACACTCGTGAGGTCTCTTTCCTACAGCAGAAACACACACACACACACACACACACACACACACAGACAGAATTTTTAAGTATGTTTTTAATACAACCCCAAATCAGAAAAAATTGGACAGTACAACACTATCTCATGGCAATTCGTAACTTTTTGATTTAGTGGCTAATTCGTATGAATTCGTACGATCTAATTTGTACGATTTAGTACGATTTGCTCATCCCCCAATGACGGTTGGGTTTAGGGGTGTGGTTAGGTGCCACGCCTCCTTTTTAAAATCGTACAATTTCGTACGACTGAACTCTATACTATATTAATTAAGTCTATGAAAAAAAAAACCCAATGGGATAGTAAATTATCCAGACGTGGACAAAATTGTTGGTACCCTTCCACTGAAGAAAGAAAAACTACACAGAAATTATTTAAAAATAATGCTGAAAATAAACTAATGAATATCAGATATTGCTGCAGAGGTCTGCATTCAAAAAACAGCAGAACAGGACTAAAACCGGCAGAAGTGGGAGTAAAACCCAGCAGGAGTAGTTGGTTGTGGGACTAAAATCCAGAGGAACCAGTCAGGTGTGGTCAGGTGTAGGACTAAAACCCGAGTGGTCAGGTGTGGTAGTAAAACCCAGAGGGAGCGGTCAGGTGTGGGACTAAAACTAAGTGAGTGTGGGACTAAAACCCAGAGGGAGTTGTCGAGTGTGGGACTAAAACACGAGCAGTCAGGTATGAGACTAAACGTAAATTACTTACGTTTTCTCGTAAGATCAGGCTGGACAGTATGGAAAACACAAATGAAAAAAGATAGAAGTGTGTTTTGAAATTGACTTTGACTTGTATTTGATTGCAGACAATACAGCAAACATTATTTAATTTGTTCCTCATGGTTTGTTTTTTAAATAAACATATATGCCAATTAGGTTCTTGCAACACATTTAAAAAAAGTAGGAACAGTAAAGCATTTACCCTTTTGTAAAGCTACTGTTCTTTTTCACCACACTTAAAGATGTTTAGGGACTAAAGACAGCGAGTTATGAAGTGTTTCATCTTTAATTTTGGCCCATTTCCCTATTTCCCCATTGTACCCAAGTCTTAAGGTGGGCAACAGTCTTTGTTGTCATATTTTGTGCTTCAAAATCCGCCATGCATTCTCTATTGGAGACAACTCGGGACTGCAGGCAGGCCAGTCAAGTTCCTGCATCCGCTTCCTCCGCAGCAGGAATCTGTAATGTGTGCAGAATGTGGTTTAGCATTGTCTTGTTGAAATATGCATGGGCGTCCCTGGAGAAGAAGGCAGCATATTGTGCTCCAACATCTCTCTGTGCTGTTCAGCAATAATGGTCCATCACAGAAGGGCAAGTTACCTTTGCTAAGGGCACTTGACCATGACAGACCCTGGCTTTTGGACTTGTTGCTGGTAACAGTCTGGATGATCCTTTTATTTGGTCTGGAGCACCACGTCCAAAAAAAAAAATACTGATTCATCTGACCACAGTATATGTTTCCATGGTGTGATGGTCAGTCCCAGATGCCTCCGAGTCCAGAGAAGTCGATGCTGCTTCTGGACACTGTTAACATAGGGCTGCCTTTTAGCACAGTACAGTTTTCACTGGCGTATTGTGGTACTTAAAGGTTTGCCGCAGTAGTCCCGAGCTCAAGTGCTGATCTGGCCTACAGATGAATGAGGATTCTTGATGCAGCACCCCCTGAGGGATCGGAGATCACGGTTGTTAAGCTTAGGCTTGTGCCTTTGTCCTTTATGCAGTGAAATTCCTCCAGATTCTTCAATATTTAATGATGTTCTGCACTGTTGAAAGTGAAATATCCAAATGTTTTCCTCTCTTTCTCTGAAGAACATTGTGTTTAAACATTTCAATCATTTTCTCAGGTATTTGTTGGCAAACTGGTGATCCTCGGCCCATCTTTGCTCCTAAAGGACTAGACCTTTCTTGAATGCTGCTTTTGTACCAAATCATAATCACAATCCTCTGTTGACATCACCTGTTCGCATCACATCATTATTACACCAGTTTACCTGAATACTGCCCTAAACTGCTCCTGGCCCAACTGTTTCTGGAGTGTCTGAATGACAGGAGAGGATGAGTATTTACAAATGAAATGAAGTTGACCAGACAAAACATCCAATATTGTGTGTTCATATTGTCTGCAATCAAATACAAGTCAGAATGCTGACAGAGAATGTGTTGATGTTTTCAGCATGTGTGTGTGATGTTACCTGTGTGCTCATATTTATGCCTCAGTAATGAGCTGCTCTTCTGGAAGGTTTTGTCGCAGATGTCGCAGGCGTACAGGCCTTCATCTGTCTTCTTCAGCCTCTTTCTGCCCGCAGAGATTTCAGGATCCATCCCATCATCCATCAGAGAGAGGAGATCCAGAGCACCACGACCCAGAGCCTCAGTCTACACAACACAACACACAACACAACAACACATCACATCAACACACAACACAACACAACACACATCTCATCATCCATCAGAGAGAGGAGATCCAGAGCACCACGACCCAGAGCCTCAGTCTACACAACACAACAACACATCACATCACATCACCACACAACACACATCCCATCATCCATCAGAGAGAGGAGATCCAGAGCACCACGACCCAGAGCCTCAGTCTACACAGCACAACATACAACACAACAACACATCACATCAACACACAACACAACACAACACACATCCCATCATCCATCAGAGAGAGGAGATCCAGAGCACCACGATCCAGAGCCTCAGTTTACACAACACAACACACAACACAACACACATCCCATCATCCATCAGAGAGCGGTGATCCAGAGCACCACAACCCAGAGCTTCAGTCTACACAACACAACACAACTCAACACAACAACACATCACATCAACACACAATACAACATAACACAGATCCCATCATCCATCAGAGAGAGGAGATCCAGAGCACTATGATCCAGAGCCTCAGTCTACACAACACAACACAACACATCAACACACAACACAACACACATCTCATCATCCATCAGAGAGAGAGGAGATCCTTAGCACCACAACCCAGAGGTTCAGTCAACACAACACAACACAACAACACATCAACAAACAACACAACATAACACAAAACACATCCCATCATCCATGAAAGAGAGGAGATCCAGAGCACCACGATATAGAGCTTCAGTCTACACAACACAACATATCAACACAACACAACACAAATCCCATCATCCATCAGAGATAGGAGATCCAGAGCACCATGACCTAGAGCCTCTGTCAACACAACACAACACAACACAACACAACACAACACAACACAACACAACACAACATCCATTAGAGACTGTAGATCCAGAACACTGCGACTCAGATCTTCAGTCTACAAACACAACAAAACACAACACAACACAACAACACACATCAACAAACAGTACACATCCGTCTGAGAGAGCAGATCCAAAGCACCGTGACCCTGAGCCTCAGTCTACACAACACAACATAACAACACAACACAACACAACACAAAATAGCACAACATAACAACACACAACCATCACAGGCAGAAGATTCAGAGCGCAGCAACCCTGAGCCTCAGTCTACACAACAAAACACACAACACATCAACACACATCTCATCATCCATCAGAGAGAGGAGATCCAGAGCACCATGAACCTGAGCCTCAGTCTACACAACACAACACAACACATCATATCAACACAACACAACACAAAACAACACAACACATCACCACACAACACAACACAACACAACACAACACAACACACATCTCATTATCCATCAGAGAGAGGAGATCCAGAGCACCATGACCCAGAGCCTCAGTCTACACAGCACAACACACAACACAACACAACACATCAACACACAACACAACACAACACAACACAACACAACACAACACAACAAAACACATCTCATCATCCATCAGAGAGAGATCCAGAGCACCATGACCCAGAGCCTCAGTCTACACAACACAACACACAACACAACACAACACATCAACACACAACACAACACACATCCCATCATCCATCAGAGAGAGGAGATCCAGAGCACCACAACCCAGAGCTTCAGTCTACACAACACAACACAACAACACATCACATCAACACACAACACAACACACATCCCATAATCCATCAGAGAGAGGAGATCCAGAGCACCATGACCCAGAGCCTCAGTCTACACAGCACAACACACAACACAACAACACATCAACACACAACACAACACAACACAACACAACAAAACACATCTCATCATCCATCAGAGAGAGATCCAGAGCACCATGACCCAGAGCCTCAGTCTACACAACACAACACACAACACAACAACACATCAACACACAACACAACAACACATCCCATAATCCATCAGAGAGAGGAGATCCAGAGCACCACGACACAGAGCCTCAGTCTACACAACACAACACAACACAACACAACACAACACAACACATCACCACACAACACAACACTGCTGTTTATTTTAATTGCACATAAAGACATTGTGACTGATGCTTCTGAATAATAAGTATAGAGTGTGTGTGTGTGTGTGTGTGTGTGTGTGTGTGTGTGTGTGTGTGTGTGTGTTTCCTAACGTATGCCCCATTTTCACTAATACATTTTCGTTTTAAAGTGCATAAGTTTTGCTACGATTACACCATCCGTCCACACTACGCTGGAGTTTTTGAGTGCTGAAAACTGTAAACGCTGACGAGGCCGTTTTCATTCTAAATCGCTGCTGCCCCGTCTCAGTGTGGATGAAGAAAAACGGGTCTTTTCCTCAATATTAAGTAGCCTAGGCACAGTTCAGTCCTGCATCCTCTCCTTGTAAGTTCAGACTTTTCAAGTTTGATATGGAAAACAAACTCCCGAGGACACGTCAGGTAAATCTTCAAAGGGAACAGTGTACTGTATAACCTCATTCACTTCACCCTGGCTATGCCGTTTCACAAATGTGCAGAATCAGTGTACGCGGTTACATTAATTAATATGTTAACTTATCTTTGAGCTCAGCCCAAACACGTTACCTGAGAACAAGTAATACACTGTAAACCCTAATGTTGTCTTTAATTAAGTAAAGTTGACTGAACATAACTTAACATTTTGCATTTTGGTCCTATCACTTATAAATATGAGTTAATTTAACTTATGTACCATGAAAATGCATAAACTTAAGATTTCAGTGTAGTGAGCTCAAAATCATAATTAATTCTTTGAAAAAAACAGGTCATTTTCACAAATGTAGTCTTGACTGTAAAATACTAATATGTGCAACCATTTAAGTGCAAGGTCTTTTTTATAATCAGAAAACAAATGGCTTCAGGTATAATTATTCATCATAATGTGAATAAATGGCTACTTATTTTTTGTTTAAAATTCATCTAAACATTTTTTCATAGTATATTATTACACACACGCATGCACACACATACACACACACACATACACATACACACACACACACATACACACACACACACACATATATATATATATATATACATATATATATATATATATATATATATATATATATATATATATATATATATATATATATATATATATATATATATATATATATATATATATATATATATATATATATATATATATATTGTAACAGAATGAAATGTCTGTCACTTGTTTTGTTATCCATGGAATAATGAAAATAAAAATGCTGTTCTAATGGAACACCGGGCACTAGAGGGCGCTGGTCAGACACCTGGACACCTGCGTTCTTCCTGATGGTCACGTGACCTTCACGCGTTTTAAATGGAAAAATATTTAAACATTACAGCATTCATACAACGATTTATTGTTTTTCCCCTTTTCAAAATATATACTCTGCATAAAAACATTATAAATATAATAGCACAATATAAATAAAACAGATTTTAATAAGAATTTCAGCAAACAAACACCCTTAATGTGTTTATTCCTTTATTAAGATGTCCATGGTGATGTTTATTTTTACAGTTTCATTTAGGGAAACTCCTGAGGTAAATAAGTGATATCTCTGAACTTTAATAATAAACCTAAATAAATTGCTGCGCTCCAGTAAAAATAATTTCTGGGACATCTAGAGCGAGATCGGTGCTCAAGTCTGCATCCTCGATATCAAGAACACATCCGGGAAGTTTCACGCGTCCTCCATTCTTGCGGTCTTGAGTATTGGAACTGAACTTTGGCAGTTGATGACGACGTTACACGAGAACACGAGCTTACAATTACATTACATATTTGGAATTACCAATAAAATTAAACAACAGCTGTCTCATAGGTTTTGTTTCTAAACGTTCTAATCAAATAAAATTGTCATATTTTCAGGTTGCCCAAACTTGTGCACAAGCACATTCGAAATGAAAGAGATCACGACATCAACCTCATTTATGGCTGTTCTACTACCAGTACTAAGTTTGGTGAACTGAACAATTTAAGTCTACAAAACCAGCAAGTTCGCAGTATGCTATCCATCTCTGATGCAGAAAAGCTAGTTTATTAGCTTTTTATGACCTCTATGCTGGATAACTGTAATGCTCTGTTCGCTGGCTGTCCAGCACCCTCTATTAACAAACTTCAGCTGGTACAAAATGCAGCTGCCAGAGTTCTTACCAGGTCTAGAAAATTTGATCACATCACCCCAATTTTATCCTCCTTACACTGGCTGCCTGTTAAGTTTCGTATTGAATTTAAAATATTGCTTCTTACATATAAAGCTTTAAATAATCTAGCTCCTGTTTATCTAACCAATCTTCTGTCTCGCTACAATCCAACTCGCTCTTTAAGGTCTCAAAACTCAGGGCTTCTGGTAGTACCTAGAATAGCAAAGTCGAGTAAAGGAGGTCGAGCCTTCTCATTTATGGCTCCTAAACTCTGGAATAGCCTTCCTGATAACGTCCGAGGCCCAGACACACTCTCCCAATTCAAAACTAGATTAAAGACCTATCTGTTTAGTAAAGCATACACTCAATGCACCACTTAGAGGTATGATTCATGAATGTGCTCCACGTAGGTTTCTGCATCTTGTTCATATACACTATGAACAGCAGCTACGCTAATTATTCTCTTTATTCTCCATTTCCACCTGGGGATACTCTTCCCGAGGCCCTCAGACTATGCAGCGCCACTGATTCGATCCAAGACCAGCGACAAGATGATCCCAAGGTTTCCATAATCCTGGACCAGGCCGAATCCTGAGCAGCTACTGTGGTGGTCATGGGAGAGTGGAGAGCATGAGACTGATTCCTGTGACGCTCCAGATACAGACAAGTCTTCGCTGAGGCCAGCTTCCAGCCTCCGGCGCCTTGACTGCAGCTCTGCACAAGACGTTTGGCCAGCGGAGAAATTAAAATGGTCGTGCCCAACTGAGCCTGGTTTCTCTCCAGGTTTTTTTCTTCACTTTTGTCAATTAGTGAAGTTTTTTCCCTCTCCGCTGTCGCCACTGGCTTGCATGGTTCAGGATCTGTAGAGCTGCGCATCGTTGGATTTGCTCTTCAGTGTTTGGACTCTCAGTAGTGATTATTAAACCACACTGAACTGAGCTAAACTGAACTGAACTTAAACACTACAAACTGAACTACACTGTTCCTATTTACTGTGATCTTCTATGTGAAGCTGCTTTGACACAATCTACATTGTATAAGCGCTATACAAATAAAGGTGAATTGAATTGAATTGTTAAATAAACTTAAATATGCAAGTTTTGGGAGACTCCATTACTCATTTAAATTGAGGCAACACGTTTACTCAATTAATTTAGTTCAGTCAGCTTATTAGGGTTTCCAGTGTAGGTTCAAAAGACCAAAGTCAGGGAATATGTCGCTAGATATAGACAACAAGATGAATTGAATATCACGTTTAACAAAAAATTATAATCAGTGAGGAGCAGTCAAATGTCAACAGGGGCTCAGATCGCGCTAAGGACAACTAAGCCACAAGAATAACTAAACCAGCACACGCACACACACACACACACACACACACACACACTGGCCTTTGAATGCAGTGTGGGGAATTTCCCTCCGTTGCATCTTTGTGTACCAGAGGAAACACACATCAGGACCTGCCAACAGCAGCGCTCCTGCACACTCTATACCTGACTGTGCGTGTGTGTGTGTGTGTGTGTTGATAGAGTGTGTGTGCGCGTATGTATGTGTGTGTGTGTGTGTAGGAGACAAAGAGTGAGTGTGTGTGTGTCTGTTTTAGAGTGTGAGTGTGTGTGTGTGTGTGTTCAGCCTTTTAGTCCCCATAAAGGAAAATAAAAATAAAAAATACTGCTCACACTTCACAATATGGTGTTATTAATTAATGTATTGACTAACATGAACTAATAATGAACAATACTCATACAGCATGTTTAAAATAGTTCAGCATTTACATTTCATTTACAAACATTCTCCGCATTATTAACATCTACAGTTGTGTTAGTTAACATTAATTAACACACTGTGAGTTACCATCAACTAACAATAAACAACTGTACGTTCATTTCCTAATATAAACAAGATGAATACTGTAATAAATCTATTGTTCATTGTTTGTTCATGTTGATAATACATTAATTAATACAAATTTGGGACAGAAACGCTCAGCATTTATCTGAAGGTGTAAACATTCAATGTGTTTTTCTGCGAGCTGCAGGTTTAGTTCGAGGGATGGAAAATATCATGTGGTCAGTATAAAAACAATAGTAGTGTATGGAAAGTCCCCACAACTCACAGAAAGCCAATATGAGTGAGTGAAGCGAAGGTTTCGTACGGTTCCTTTATGACTGAGAGTGTAAAATCAGTCTTTCTCAATCTAATATCAGCGACTTCCTTCCTGAGCAGCACAATCTTCAAACACTATTTCACAATTAAGCTATAAATAAACTACACAGAATTCACTGCAATTATGCCAGCTAGAACTCAATTTAAGTAGTGTTATATGCATATATATATATATATATATATATATATATATATATATATATATATATATATATATATATATATATATATATATATATTTATATGCACTGTGAGTTAATAATGAATGACTGTATTTCATTTCCTAAAATAAACAAGGATGAATAGTGTTATAAACGTATTGATTGTTAATACATACATGAATTAATACAACCTTATTGTAAAGTAAATTACAGAAATGTATTCTAAATATGAATGACTAAAATAAGGGAATAATTTCATTTTAATGCAAACCTGTATTCTAAATATGCACATTAAAATCTAAAGCAATATATAAATATATACTCCAGGATGCTTAACAGTAATATATTAGTGCATATACATTAGATTAGTCAGTAGCAAAGAAAAAAACTGATGAACTAATCTAACAAAACTACTGAAAAATTACTGCACCAACATTTGAAATGCCAAGCAGCCTTTTTTATACACACTAAACTGAGTAATAATTTGCATAAATTGTGAAAATGGTGCATGAAATATTTGTATTCTATAGATAGCTGCTGAGAGTTGCATTTTAATATACAGTGCTCTGCATAAAGGAGGACAGCCTAGTTTAAAATTAATATCTTCCTCCATTTCTCAGTGAATATGGGTCAAATATATTGGTGCATTTAAACAAAACAGATTTATTTATTCAAATATACTTTTAGTCAATGAACATCTTTAGAAATGGAAAGATCTATCTTTAGAAAGATAAAACAATTAAATTCATGCAAGACATTGCGATAAAATAGCGTTTTATATAGTTTTTGTTTCCTTTTTTAATTTAAATATATTTTTTTAAATTAATTTTATTTATTATTATATTAAGATAAACATTTGAGCTACGAATTTTTAGATTGTTATTGTTATTGTTATTGTTACTGCACCAAAATAAATGCTGTAGGAAAATATTAAGTACAATTTTAGGTATCATTTTATTTTACCGCATTATGTTGAATTTAAGTTATGTTGCATCTACATGCCAACTCATTATCATTACATTATAAGTAGACTGCTAGGTTAGGGTTTGGGTTAGGGTTAGTGTAAGTTGACATGTACTTGTTTAGTCAGTTTAATGTCTGTTGAAGGAGCAGTATCAGCAGATATTAAGCAGACAGTCTACTAATACTCAAATGAGAATTAATTTGCATGTAATTTCAATGCAACTTTTAGTCAACAAAATGTGCAATAGGGACCATCAAAATAAAGTCTTACGCCATATTAACATGAAGAAGAAACATGCACATAATTTAATTTCAATTTTGTAGTTACATATATATATATATATATATGTATGTAGTTACATATATATAGTGCAATAACTTGTATTCATTTAAATGTATTTTCTTTATGTTTCTAAAGATGTTCAGTAACCAAACTCTTATTTTAATGCATATAAATCTGTTTTATTTAAATGCACCAACAATATATTGTTTATATTTACTGAGAAACTCATAAAAATATTCATTTTCAATAGAAGGTGTGCTTCTTTATGATGAGCACTGTGTATAATATATATAATTCATACATAATATGTGCATGTAATGTAGATATTTGTACATAATGATATATACTACATTTTTTAGGGCTCATTTTTGTTAGTTTTGAGACAGTATGCATACAATAAAACATTAAAACAGATCATATAAATACAGAGCTCAGCATATATAAGTACACCCCTCACAAATCTCTCTTTTAAGTTCATATTTTCTATAGGAAGCTTTACAATATTATATTTGTGCATATATATTATATTAGTCAGTACTGAAGACAAATCTGGAGCTCATCTAACAAAATACTTTACAATAACAATCTAAAAATTAGTAGCTCAAATGTTTATGTTAATATAATAATAAATAAAATTAATTTAAAAATATATATATAAATTAAAAAAGGAAACAAAAACTATATAAAACGCTTTTTTTTGCAATGTCTTGCATGAATTTAACTGTTTTATCTTTCCATTTCTAAAGATGTTCACTGACTAAAAGTATATTTGAATAAATAAATCTGTGTTGTTTAAATGCACCAATATATATGACCCATATTCACTGAGAAATGGAGGAAGATATTAATTTTCAAACTGGGCTGTCCTCCATTATGCAGAGCACTGTATATTAAAATGCAACTCTCAGCAGCTATCTATAGAATACAAATATTTCATGCACCATTTTCACAATTTATGCAAATTATTACTCAGTTTAGTGTGTATAAAAAAGGCTGCTTGGCATTTCAAACAAAGGACAGGTCCATCAACGTGTTCTCCACAAACTTCCTGTTTCGACAGGAAATATATCTACACAGGACAGGAAACTGACATGGGTGTTGCTGCTGCTGCTTTAGATTTTAATGTACATATTTAGAATATAGATTTACATTAAAATGATGTCTTTTATTAGATGTTGTCATTAATAATTTGTAATTGTTTTGTAAACAAATAAGTTTGTATTAATTAATTAACAAACAATAAACAGTACATTTATTATTATTAACAGTATTTATTCATCTTTGTTTATATTAGCAAATGAAAATGCAGTCATTTGTTCTTAGTTCACAGTGTATTAATTAATGTTAACAAACACATGCAGGTTTGCATTATTATAATATGTAAAATCCCTGTTTAGAGTCTTATGATAGGCTTTTGCTCTGCTCTACACATCAAATTTTTGTCTTTATTTGTATATTATTTGTCAGTTTCTTTTAAAATATTGTTTTAAGTTGTCTATATTTTGGTTTCTACTTATTTTATTTATTTTCTCTGTCATTTTTTCTTTTTGACTATGTCAGGAGAAATTAATTTACAGATTTACGTCTGGAGTTAGATGTCTGTTTTTATATAGACGTTGTCATTTTGTTTGTGTGTCGATTAATTAATTTTAATAATGCATTAGTAAATGATGAACTATGATTAATAAGTGCTGTACAAGTTATTAGTTCATTAGTAAGCAAATACATGAACTAATAAAACATTATTATAAAGCAGGGGTCACCAATCTCGGTCCTGGAGGGCCGGTGTCCCTGCAGGGTTTAGCTCCAACTTGCCTCAACACACCTGCTTGATTGTTTCTAGAATACCTAGTAAGACCTTGATTAGCTTGTTCAGGTGTGTTTGATTAGAGTTGGAGCTAAAATCTGCAGGACACCGGCCCTCCAGGAACAAGTTTGGTGACCCCTGTATAAAGTGTTTCCCCTTTTTTGAACATTTAGTGGATATTGTTATAGCAATAAATTAATAATAAATTTATTAATTAAAATTTTCCTAATTGTCCTTCAGCTTAGTGTCTTTATTCATTAGGTGTCAACACAGCGGAATGAACCGCCAACTATTCCAGCATATGTTTTAAACAGCGGATGGCCTTCCACCTGCAACCCGGTACTGGGAAACACCCATACACACTCATTCACACATTTAGTTCATCAATTCCCCCACATGTGTTTGGACTGTGGGGGAAACCGGAGCACCTGGAGGAAACCCACACCAACACGAGGAGAACATGCAAACTCCACATAGAAACGCCAACTGACCCAGCGACCTTCTTGCTGTGAGGTGACAGTGCTAACTATAAATTGCTGTAATTGCATTTTGCTATACTTAATATTACATTTATTACTCATATAAGATGTTATTTTGTCAGTTATATTTTATTACACACATTAAGAACATTATACTTAGTTTATTTTATTAAGCATACTATAAAATAAATATATATACACAGTGCTCAGCATAAATGAGCACACAGTTTTTATCCATTTCTCAGTTAATATACACTATATATGTATTTAAACAAAACAGTATTATTAAACTGTTATCTTCATTAAAATAAGAGTTTGCTCACCGAACATCTTTAGGAGTAGAAAGATAATCATTTAAATTAAAACAAGTTATTGCAAAAACTACAACATTTAAACTAAATTTGATATATTTTATGTTTATCTTTTCTGTTTATTAAAATAGTATTTAATATTTTCCCCCACCATATTAATTTGGTTCAGTAATTCAGTCATTTTTGTTAGATTAGTTCATCAGTTTGCGCAGATATATTACTGTAAAGCATCCTGGACAAAATATATATTAGTGTTGTCACCATACTGGAATTCAGTACCAATCGATAACGACATTTAAAAAAGGTCCATTTCCCGCTAACATTTGATCGCTGTTGAGTGCATTCTTATCGGCGCTGATTTGCTATTGTGTTCATGTGCTCAACAGAAATGACTGTGATTGGCCGTGAAGGTCATCAGTTCACCGAACTCACCGCTGTTTACTGAGTGTAAACACAGATACAGGGACACTGGAGCATTTTAAAGCTGTGATTCATCAGCAGATCGCTCATACGTCAGCTCATAAACGGACCAGCTAATCTTCGTGGCTTTAAAACACTTTCACTATCTGTGAGCACGTAAACATGATGGCAAATCAGCGCTGTTAACATTGTTTTTAAGATTTAGTATTGATTGGTACCGAATTCCCGTATCATGGCCACACTAATATATATATATATATATATATATCAGTGCTTCCCACACCTAGACTTTACTTGGGTGGGCCGCCCAGGTATATTAACAACCACCCAAGTATATTTGGTGACATTTATTCACTTTCTTTTAGGCTTAGTCCCTTTATTAATCAGGGGTCACCACAGCGGAATGAATCACCAACTATTCCAGCATATGTTTTACCCAGCGGATGCCCTTCCAGCTGCAACCCAGTACTGGGAAACACCCATAAACACTCATTCACACACATACACTACGGACAATTTAGCTTACCCAGTTCACCTGTACCGCATGCCTTTGGACTGTGGGGGAAACCGGAGCACCCGGAGGAAATCCACGCGAACATGAGGAGAACATGCAAACTCCACACAGAAACACCAACTGACCCAGCCGAGGCTTGAGCCAGCGAGCTTCTGGCTGTGAGGCGAACATACTACCCACTGCGCCACCTAGTGGAAAATCTCCTTTCGCCCTACACGTTTCCTCTTGTTGTGTGCGCGAGAACTCTCACGTGCTCTGCTGAGACCTACAGAGCCGCACCTTCTTGGGACTTTAAAATGCATCCATCCGGGGTTTCTAAATCTCCTAAAATGTCCGGGATTCGGCTTTTAGATTCACTTACGCCTTGTCATTTTTATTTTAAGCCAGACTTTTACTTGGCTTCGCAGCTGACAGCGTGTGCACAGCCGAAAGACTGAGAGAAACATTATATAATTAATTCTTTGATCTAAACGACTCTGATAAACTTTTCTATTTACTCAGAGAGGATGAAGTTTCAACTAAACTGCCTGCAAAATGTTTGTACACCGTCAGAAATGCTTAATTAACTCATTTGCCTTATTTAAAAAGTATTTATTATGTAATTATTATACTTTTTAGCGTACAATACTATAATATAATAAGTGTTTTTATTCCTATATGTAATTTATTTCTCATTTGCTGTATGTTTTACATTTGATGATGTCATATGATGTCATATCATCATATCAGGGCTGCTTGATTATGGGAAAAATCATAATCAGGATTATTTTGGTCATAATTGTAATCACGATTATTCAAAACGATTATCAGTTGAAGTCTAAATGATTCGCCCTCCTGTGAATTTTTTTTTATTATATAGAAATATTTTCCAAATTATGTTTAACACAGGAATTTCTCACAGTATTTCCTCTAATATTTTTTCTTCTGGAGAAAGGCTTATTTGCTTTATTTCGGCTAGAATAAAAGCAGTTTTTAATAGTTTTAAACCCATTTAAATATCAATATTATTAGCCCCTTTAAGCAATATATATTTATGAATGTCTGCAGAAGAAGCTACTGTTATACAATGACTTGCCTAATTACCCTAATTAAGCTTTTGAATGTCACTTTAAGCTGAATACTAGTATCTTGAAAAATATCTAGTAAAATATTATGTACTTTACATCATAGCAAAGATAAAATAAATCAGTTATTAGAGATGAGTTATGAAATCTAGTATGTTTAAAAATGGGTTGAAAATAAATCTTTGCATTAAACTGAAATTGGGGGGAAAATAAAAAGGGCCGCTAATAATTCAGGAGGGCTAATAATTCTGACTTTGACTGTATATATGCACAGTTATTTTCCTCCCTGTAAATAAGGAAAGAAAAATACATGCTATAGAATAAAAATATGAAACAAACTGTGCTTTAAGCATCTTCACTGTAAGAAAAAAAACTTCAGCTATAAAAGTCCTTCAGTCAAGAGCAGTGAGGGGTTTTCTCCATGTGTTGTTTGATTCATAATAAAAACAGGCGGCTGGAGGAACATTGCGCTGTCACTTTAAGAGCAGTGCGGCTCTGATATGGTTTCTCTTTCACATGTCTTTTGATTCTCAACTTGTTTGTTTATTACACAAATGAGGGTTAATATGAACATTTACTAAACGATTATTGTTGCTGTATTTGACCATTAAAGCGCTCGCATTAAGATGGCGTAAGATGTGTGTTCTCCGCTCGTCTCTGAGGCTAAGCGCACACACACACAGAAGCATGCGGTCTCGTTCACGCTTTTAAACATGAATGATTCGGATGTTCATCAATCAATGATGCGCATCCCGTGCTGCAAACAGTACATGCTTTTAGTAATGTTCACCTGGAACTGAGCTTTGCAGAGCAACAAATGTGTACAACAGGAAAGGGGGCGGTATATGATGCAATAATCGTTTATCTCCATTAATGCTTTTTCATAATCGTTAGAAGCCAAAATCGAAATTGGATTTTCGATTAATTGCGCAGCCCTAGTTGATATATTACATATTTTATACATGTCCCACATGCTTTGGCAATGCTGTACAAACTGTCAGCAGCAGATTTGACCTGTCAGTGGGTGCACATGGCTCCTGAATAGATTAAGAGTAACAAATACTGGATTTCTTTTATTATTTTAACAGTCAAAAAAAAAAAAACACGACCCATTGAAAAGAAAGAGTGTATAATAAACAGAAATATTGTTAAAAATCACTTTTTTGTTGCATGTAGTTAACCATGTGCCATGGGTAAAAGGTGTGTTTCAATCCAGTTACCACTGCAAGTATATTTCAAACCTGTGGGAAGCACTATATATATATATATATATATATATATACATACTTTTATATATAATTATGTGTTAATTATGAGTATTTCTTACCATGATAGCCTGTCGATCGTTCTGTATTCTCTTAAGCACCGCCTCTGGCTCCGCCTCCATCATATATGCAACCGGCGACAAGAAGCCAGGACTCGTGGTTGGAGGTGTTAGAGGAAGGGATGTAAGCCCGTTGTGTCCGGAGATCATGTGACTGAAGAGCGGGAAACCACTGAACACTGTGTTGCCAAACAGTGGCGCTCCAGCATAAGCCCCACCCACTTGCTGATGCGAAGGCGGAGTCATTCTCCTAAACCCCGCCTCATTCTGATTTGAAGGGGGGGTTAATCTTCTAAACCCCGCCTCGGTTTGATTTGAAGGCGGAGTCAATCTTCTGAACACTGCCTCGTTCTGATTTGAAGGTGGAGTTAATCTTCTAAACCCCGCATCAGTTTGATGCAAAGGCGGGGTTAAGCATCTAAACCCCGCCTCTGTGTGATGCAAAGGTGGAGTCAATAGTCTAAACCCCGCCTCTTTTTGTGGAGACAAACCATTGGTGGTTCTGCAGTCCCGTGATTTAGGAATGGATAAATCTAAAGGCTCGCTCTGAGGGTTCAACTGGCGCGGAGAAAGATCCAAACATGGAGGAGAGCCAAAACGACAGCCAATCAGCTGCTGGCGTTCAGATAAAGCAGGTGATGTGGGGTCAATTATCTCATCCTGTGCCCGCTGCAGGGGTGTGGGCATTGGGGCGAGGATCTGCTGCGGGACCGAGTGCCAGGATGCTGGAGACCTGTCGTTTTTATGCGTGTTTTCATCTCCGACTTCCTTCCGCAGCATCTCCTGCAGGAGGTGTTCAAACTTACTCCGCGACTGCAGCAGCGGGAGCAGTCTAGTGCCCTTAAATACGCCCGTCCGCAGGGTTAAATCTTCCGTGGGGTCCCAAGGCCGGCTCAGAGCTGGCATCGGCTGATACTGTGTGATTGATCCATATGGAGAGCCCTTCCCTCGGCTGCTGTTCCTGCCACTGGCCACAGGGGGCGACACTGGCGAAGGGAAGAGGTACGTGGGGTGAGAGTGCCCGTTATAGTGGGTCCCGTTGGCACCAGCGCCTCCGTTCAGACACTTTTTACTGCTCAGATGTGAACTGTAGGAGCCCGAGTGACTGAAGCGCTTCTTACAGTTCGAGCACTCGTATGGCTTCTCACCTGCACACACATGCACGCACACACATTAGAACATCTGAGTGACAACAAACACCTGCTTACATGTTTATCATCATGATTTTTTCAGGTTTGATTGGCATACAGGTTATATAAATGTGTGTGTATCTATCTATCTATCTATCTATCTATCTATCTATCTATCTATCTATCTATCTATCTATCTATCTATCTATCTATCTATCTATCTATCTATATATATATATATATATATATATATATATATATATATATATATATATATATATATATATATATATATATATATATATATATGAGCAATTCCAGCGTTATTGATGTGACATTTACAGTCAAATCTCAAAACATAAATTGACAGAGGAAGAATATGTTAACATTATATTAAAACATCTCTTTATTTTTTTCAAAACAACTAACCACAGAATTGTGGGAGCAGAAAAATATCAATCTGTAAACATTTTTTATATATTTTAAATGAGGAAAATAAACATGCGTTATGGATGTCACAAAAAACGCCTGTAAGTTTACAGCATACAACATACATTGTGAAAATTCTGTGAATTAAACTGCACAACCCAAAAGAAATAATGATCATCAAAAGGATACGAGTTGGCTCTCTATAGAGCAAACATGATTTATTTTATTTGATTTTACATTTTTGCATTTATGAGAAAAAAGCTTGGTTATGGATGTGACATCTCTCTGTTATGGATGTGACGGATGAGAAATTGCCATTTGTGTGACTTTGGTAAATCAAATAAAATAGTTTAAAAACATTGACAGAGAGATTTTTAAAGCACTGTAAAATACAAGCCTACACAAAAAACACGGAAACAGTTTTGCTATTTTGGCAAAAAAAACCTTTTTTTTTCATTTCAAGGTTGACATTTGCATGAAGTTCCTCATCTATATATATTATAGGTGGGCATAGATAATTGCTTTAATCTAGATTAATCTCACTGTTATCTTTTAATTAATCTAGATTAAAATGGCTCATTTGAATTCTGCCGAAGGCATTCAGAATATGTGTACTACCCAAATAATGACTAAAAGTAAGTCTTTGAGAACGGGTTTCTCAAGCCAGGTAGCGCATTAGACCAGGGGCTCATCTCCTGTTTCCAAAATGCATCACAAACTGCAGGAGAAACTGTTCTACTCTGATCATTGGTGATGAAAATAAATGATGTTCAATAAGATGTGCTTGTGTTTACTAACTGTTTATTCAGTTAAACATGAATGCTGAACTGTAGGCCTACATAAGCTCCAAACAGCGATTTCTGATGACCTTATTCTGACTAAAGTCATAACTGAACTGAACAGAAGTGGAATTAACACATGTGGAGTATGCAGATATTAGTGGCATCATGTAGGACTTTTCGCCATATTTTCTGACAAGATCCATATACGCAGCTGTCAGTAAAGGACCGCACACACAAACACAAACACATTGTGAAATCCAGAAATTTTTTCTTTCCATTCGGTGTGTGTTAATAAATTCCATAACACTCTCACCAGTCCTTACTCCTTATTTGTGTCTGATACTCCAGTTTGTCACGGGGGCATGAATGAAATGTTCATGAGTTAAAGTGAAACTGCCGAACTGCAGTTAAAGTCACCCAAAAGGACAGGAAACTCTTACAGGAAAGCACCTTAATTCACGTAACCACGTAAACACCTTCATTATATTATTGTCTATTAAGGCGAATAACTGGATTACAGATGTCCATGTAAGCGTAGTCAGTAGTGTCTTTGAAGTAAGTGAAAGATCCAGAAGGGCATCCTGCTGATTTGATTCAGAAGGGCACTTTTTTGTCAGACGGCTCACCGGTCAGGTATACATCTATGCTAAAATATCAAAGTGAAAGTCATCATAGCTTGCGTAGAACAGACCCAGCTCCCAACCCAACTTTGAGAACAGATTAACGGCGATAATAGTTTTATTGCGTAATAAGAGTCTTGCGTTAACGCAGCACGTTGACGGCGATAACGGCCCGCCACTAATATATATATATATATATATGATTATCATCCAGTCTGTCTGGAATGATGTGAAGAAACAAAACAAACTAAATCCAGAAGAACTTTGGCAACATCTCCAAGATGCTTCATAAAACTTACATGCAAAGCTACAGTACAGTTCAAAGCTTTAGACACTTGTGTAAAAATGCTGTAAAATGAGGATGCTTTCAAAAATGATGCATAGATACATTTTATTTATCTAATAACTTATATTAACTAAATCAAATCAACCGCTGCCTGTCGCTGGGCTGCTAAATTGCCCTATGCACTCTGTCACCCTTTACCCTCATTTGCTATGCCCCTGACGTGTTAAAAATTGGTCAACCAATGAGATTAGCTCTTTTGTTTACATGTCTTAAAGGGCAGCTATTTTACCCCTTTATCAAGATTTAATATAAGTCTTTTGTGTCTCCAGAATGTGTCTGTAAAGTTTCAGCTCAAAACACCCATCAGATTATTCATTAGAGCTGTCAGAATGTTGTAATTTTCTGCTCTGAACACACTGCAGCTGTTTTTGTGGCCTGTGCCTTTAATGCTGGTTCTCAGTAACATATATTGCAGTTATAAACAGAGATGTGTTACACAAGAAAACACTGTGTAATGCTGCATGTTATTAGTGTGTTTTAGCTCTTTGTTTTGTGGGTGTCACAGTGTGTTTGTGAGCTGTCAACCTTTGCTAGTGTCTGGAAGAATTCAATTCAATTCCCCTTTATTTGTATAGCGCTTTTACAATGTAGATTGTGTCAAAGCAGCTTCACATGGAAGATCATAGTAAATAGGAACAGTGTAGTTCAGCTTTCAGAGTTGAAGTTCAGTTCAGTTTAGCTCAGTTCAGTGTGGTTTACAGTTTTTCTTGTTTGCTTTGACCTGGTTAAAGAAACTAAAATCCACTCCATTTTCCTCATCACTATCCCAGCAGAGCAGAAGACATGTGTTGCAAATGCGTAAACCCTTTCTCATTGGATTGACACATTTTCCCTAACATTTTTCAAAACAGTTAACATGGATGTCATTCAAGCAGTCCAAACTATATTGTTTTAGCCATGGAAAGCAAACAGAAACCATCTCTTCCTAACCATCAGAAACTACCAAGATCAATATGAATCTGGTTTGACACTCCTAAACAAATCTGTGTTTTTCTGTGTTTTTCTGTCTGTGTTTTTCCTTGCCAGCATGGATGGAGGAGGTCAGTAGTGGCTATGTCTTATACTCCCAATAGATGTTACTGTAGTTTGGTTTGCATGTTTAATGCAACATGTTTAATGTTTATCGTCTTTTTTATTTTTCATATTTATTTATTTTGTGTTGGTCACTGGTCACTTTATGTACACTGGAAGCTTCTGTAGCCAAAACAAATTCCTTGTGTGTGTGAAGCACACTTGGCAATAAAACTGATTCTGATTCTGATGTGTTTGTGTCATATTTACAGTATTTCATTAAGGAGGGGTTTTGTTTTTACAGTATTTCAGTTTTCAGCCACAGTTTGGAAAATAATAATAATAATCATGGATTCAATCAAATTTTAATCAAAGCATTTCTTATTCTGGATCCAATTTTTTTTACAGACGCCCAAATTTGACAGCCCAAATAGAAAGACAACAAACGGCATGGGCAATAGGCTACAATGACAAGCAATATATCACAGCTGATTCCCAGCTAGAAAACACACTCATGTGTTGAGGTTTTTCCAATCACATGATCATACTGCATGTTCTAAAAGAGGACTCTTGAGGACTTAAAGGAACAGAGAGTGCATCAAAGAACTCCATCACCAATACATCCAGGTAAGGTTATGCAATACAGTCATTATTGTACTGTATACAGTGTGTTTTGCAGTAAACTATAAACCTGGAGTTCATTAGTACATACAGTTGATATACAGTACAGTACAGCATTTACATACACTATGTCTAATTACTTTCAGAGAGTCATGGAGTTGAAGGTCAATCAAGTCCCACATGAAACTATCTATGTTGACCAGGCTGGCTTCAACTTGGCGAAAAGATGTCGCCATAGGAGAAACATATTAAGCCAAAGGGCCACAGTTACCAAGCCGGGCCAGAGAAGAAGAAGCCGGGCAAATGCAGAAGACAGCAGAATAGAAAATATATTTTTTTTTTATTATAGTTGCGGTGCTTTTTCTGTTTGTATATCTTGCAGTGATGTCCTTTAGCAAATAAAGTCTGTACTGCAGTAATTCTGTCTCTGTATATATTTTTGTTACATAAACATGTACAGTTTATGAAGCTACTATGAGATGGTCGTTCATTTTTTGTATTGAATTTCTGCAGTAAACGAAACAAAATGTACTAAACCCAACAAAACTAAATATAAGGGCAGAGCTGACACATAAAATAATGCAGTTTCTGTAATGTCAGCTGATGATAGTGCTTTTATTGTCAGTGTGTTCTGATTGACTAAATGTTCCTGTTGGAAGAGAACATGTGTTGGTGTTTTGGTTAATTATTTGCTTTTGAAACGTGTGCAGTGTTTTGTTAGACATGGTGTATTGTGTTAGTTTATTACTATATTTCGAATATTAATTTTAGGGTTTAGTTTACAACGTGTGATTTTGAGCATGAAATTAATTGTTGTGTGTTTTAGGTGTGTTGCTGCGTTAAGAGTTTAGCAAAATTGTTAAATGTATTGATAAACCGGCATTGCCATTGTTAGAGCATTTTGCAAGCAAACTGTGTCATTTTGACCATGAGTGCCGCTGTTTAGGCCTGTGTGTTAACTGTTTAGAAAATGTGGAGTTTCATTAATGCATTCAAGAAAAACTGTAATAATCTCTACTGAGAGTCCAAACACTGAAGAGTAATCCATCCATGCGCAGCTCTACAGATCCCGAACCATGCAAGCCAGTGGCGATAGTGGTGAGGAAAAACTTCACCAATTGGCAAAAGTGAAGAATTAAAAAACCTGGAAAGAAACCAGGCTCAGATGGGGACGACCATTTCTCCACCGGCCAAACGTCTTGTGCAGAGCTGCAGTCTAGGCGCTGGAGAATGCTGGACCTCAGCGAAGACTCGTCTGTCCCTGCAGCGTCACATGAATCAGTCTCATGCTCTCCACTTCTTCATGACTACTAAGAATGAGTTTATTTGAGAGCTGAATCAAGTGTTTTGGTAGCTGTAGTGCATTCTGAATGTGAAGTGAACTGCTTTGCCAAGCTGAAAGTCAGTGAGGAGAATCGTGTGAAGAGTTTTGCAAAAGTGACCTGAGTATTGAGAAATGCGTCCTAGTGTCTGGAAAACACTGTCAAATAAAACAACGCCTGCCCCGCCTCCGAGCTCTTCTGATTGGTCCCCTGATGTGTTACTGACACTGAAAAGACTATGAAATGTGTGTAAACGTGTCTCACCGCTGTGAATGCGCAGGTGCTCCTTCAGGTGATGCTTGTACTTAAAGGCTTTCCCACACTGATTACACTTGAACTTCCTGTTTTCCAGACCGGGATCACACATGGAGCTCTGCAACACATGGGAAGACATGAGTGTGTGTTTGTGTGTGTGTGTGTGTGTGTGTGAGAGAGAGAGAAAGAGAGAGAGAGAGTGATGTGTGTTGTGTGTACCTTGTCGTGTGTGTGAATGGTTGTTTGTGTGCATGTGAGAGAGCGTGTATGTGTGAGTGTGTGGTTTAGGTGTGTCTCCACCTGTGCTCTGTGTGATGTGTGTGAGAGTGTGTGCGTGTCTACATTAGAAAGAGTTTTTGTGTGTGTTTATTGTTATATGTGTGTGTGTACCTTGTTGTGTGTGTGAAGGCTCAGGTGTGTCTCCATCTGTGACCTGTATGTTGTGTGTGTATGTGTGTGTATGCATGCGTGTGTGTCTGTGTAGGCTCAGGTGTGTCTCCTTCTGTAACCTGTACCGTGGGTGTGCATGTGTTTATGTTTGTGTATGCATGTGTGTGTGTGTGTGTGTGTGTGTATGTACCTTGCCATGTCTGTGAATGATTGTGTGTGCATGTGAGAGAGCGTGTGTGTGTGTGTGTGTGAACATTAGAAAGAGTTTTTGTGTGTCTTTCTTGTTATGTGTGTGTGTATGTGTGTTTGTGTGTGTGTGTACTTTGTTGTGTGTGAGCACGCTCAGGTATGTCTCCATCTATGACCTGTACAGTGTGTGTGCATATATGTGTATGCATGTGTGTGTGTGTGTGTACCTTGTCGTGTGTGTGCAGGCTCAGGTGTGACTCCATCTGTGACCTGTAGGGTGTGTTGTATCCACACAGAGGACACACACACTCTCCGGCCTCTCGCTCCGGACAGAAGCTCAGGTGTTCCCGCAGAGACGCTTCACACCTGTACGAGCGCTGACAGAACGGACACACCTGACCCACCATCTGAGGGACGTCTGCGGGCAGCAGTCCAGCATCTGACCACACACACACACACACAAACATTATACACAACACCACAACTCCATCTGTTTTCTTCTGAATAAATCTTTATTCATTCATTTTCAGCTTAGTCCCTTTATTAATCAGGGGGCGCCACAGCGGAATGAACCGCCAACTATTCCAGCATATGTTTTTACACAGCGGATGCCCATCCAGCTGCAACCCAGCATTGGGAAACACCCATACACACTCATTGACACACACACACTCATACACTATGGTCAATTTAACTTATTCAGTTCCCCTATAGCGCATGTGTTTGAACTGTGGGGGAAACCGGAGCACCCGGAGGAAAACCACACCAACACGGGGAGAACATGCAAACTCCACACAGAAATGCCAACTGACCCAGTTGTGACTCAAACCAGCGACCTTCCTGCTGTGAGGCGATCGTGCTACCCACTGTGCCACCGTGTCACCATAAATGTTCTGTCTGGTTCTCGAATCTGATTGGCTGACAGTCGAGTGATATTCTGCAATAACAGCACTCGTACAGCCTCCTCACCTTTGTGGATTACTCCGCCCACATTGAGTGACAGCAGATCAATGAACTCACTACAGTTTGACAAATATTGCAGCTGTTGGACAACATCAGGGGCGTCCCTAGACCCAATTTACCCAGTAAAAATCCCTAGTGACCCAGTAAATGCTTTGAGATATGATTTACTTCATATGAAAAGTGTATTTATTAAGAGAGGTAATCCCGGAATAAAGACGTTATTCTCTATGTGCAACCGAACCAACGCTGGTGAAAGTAATGTAGTTTAATCAAGAAGCAAAGGTGCAGAAAACCACCTGCGCGCCTCACACACCGCTCCTGCTGGACCTTGACGCGCTGCTCTTCTCCCGGTGTGAGTCCTGGTTGTTTACATGCTCGATGAAAAACGTGCTTGCTGCTCTCGCGCCGCTCATGCGTTGTGAAACCGGCGTAACAGCCTTTTATGCGGAGGTGACGGCACGCAGCGAGCTTTTCAAGTAGACAAATCTAAAGTTTTAATAATTTGAGGGTGATCTAAGCATGCCAACTGATTGTTTTGTATGAAGTAAAAAGGAGGGATGAGGAGTCAGGAAGGTAAGACTTAATAAACCTAATTCTCTACCTAAGTCTAAGACAACAGATGATTCTATAACACATCTGTTTTGTATTCTATTGAATTGTCTATAGAATTTCATTTAAATGAAATTAATATTCATGTAAAAGATTTCTTAAATGATCTGAGCATCACTCCTGTGCCTGTTTAAAATATTTATCATTTCGGAGATTCAGCGCATCGGTGGCCATCAGCCTGTCATACTGAGCAGAGCAAAGAGGGTTGGCGTTCCACCATAAAACGGCAACAGAGACCACATAATAAGCCATTAGAGGAGAAAAACTCAACGTAATTTCTAACTACAGCTTTTGGCCCTTTTTTACAAAAAAGTTTGGGCACTCCTGCTTTAGACTGATGGCATTTCATGCCGTTCAGCCTTTTAATCTTAAAATGTGAGCAAAATCAGCTGTTTTATCATCACTTTAGACATTACACTAGAGAATCATTCATGTGATATTGTGTTTATACAACAGTATGCAGCATAATCGTGTATATAAAAAAGAAAATCAAACATGAAGAGTCTAAAACCCTTTCTTCCGCCATTCATTCACATCTGCAGCTGACATCAGAACAGCAGAAACCACTGCTCATTCACCAACGTTACTGTAGAGCTAGTGTTTGAATGATTCTCTAGCGTAATGTCTAAAGTGATGATAAAACAGCTGATTTTGCTTACTGAAATGCCATCAGTCTACAGAGATTTCCCAGTATTTCTCTGTTGCCATCAGGAAATCACAATAATTAACCCAGAAAAAGCCAAAGCAAAGCAAACACTAGCAGATTACTGTGATATAAACACAGCAACATACAAAAGAGAGAGATCGAATATCATTTACCTGTTAAATAATGATTTGGTCAGCTGTAGTTAGAAATTATGCTGAGTTTTTCTCCTTAATGGGGTCTCTAGGGGTCTCTGTGCCAATATACTGCCATTTCACACTGCTAATCATGTGATATTGCTCATGTGTGTTTGTGTGTGTGTATACTATATATAAAAACTACTATAAACTATATAACTGTACTATACTATATGTCTGCAGTATACTATACCATTTACTATACTATACTATACTATACTTAAAACACATGTATTTAGCTGTGCCTTTACTGAATGAGCACTGTGCTACGTCCAACAGATTGCGCTATTGTCTTTCTTTACTTTTTCATTCTTTTATAACCTGTTTTAACACATTTTAATATGTTTTTAATCATTTTTGTTATTTGTTTTTATTTTCGTATACACTTGTCTCTTTTAATCCTATTCATGTAAAACACTTTGAATTGCCACTGTGTGTGAAATGTGCTAAATAAATAAACTTGCCTTGCCTATAAATGACCTTAATATGTGGCTAGGGTTAGAATTTCATTACAGAATTACATCAATCATGTAATAAGCACTCCTTTAAATAAAGTGTTACTACAGTTATTCCTTAAATCAGTGTTGCTCTTGTTATTGAGTTTAGTTGATTAGTGTGATGATTCAGCTCTGTTCATGTGGTGAAGTGCATTAATTCTGAAACTCCAGCACAGTCAGAAAGAGCTTCATTACTGGTTTACCTTTGGCCTCGGGGGACTGGTTTTCTCCTGGTGACCAGCAGACGGGTGACGTGTCCTCATGAGGAAATGAGTGTGTGGATCCGTTATGCTGCTGCAGCAGAGATGACACTTTCCTCAGCTGAACCACAGACTCGTACTGAGCTTCAGACACATGAGCTGTACCTGGACCTGTTCATAACACACAAACACACTCAACAACACTGCAACACACACACATCACTCAGAAACATGCTACAAATTCTTCTCATATTAAGAGTTTGTCTTGTTTCTAGTTCAAATATTTAATAATTCTGAAATCAAGAAGCATTTTCTAGACTAGCAAAACATATTGTCTTGTTATCATATGGTAACACACCAACTACAGTAATTAATCTGTTGTGGTGATTCTACAGTTGCTATGGTAACACACCAACTACAGTAATCAATCTGTTGTGGTGATTCTACATTTGCTATGGTAACACAACAACTATAGTAATTAATCTGTTGTGGTGATTCTACAGTTGCTATAGTACCACACCAACTACAGTAATTAATCTGTTGTGGTGATTCTACAGTTGCTATGGTAACACACCAACTACAGTAATCAATCTGTTGTGGTGATTCTACAGTTGCTATGGTAACACACCAACTACAGTAATCAATCTGTTGTGGTGATTCTACAGTTGCTATGGTAACACACCAACTACAGTAATCGATCTTTTGTGGTGATTCTACATTTGCTATGGTAACACAAGAACTACAGTAATCAATCTGTTGTGGTGATTCTACAGTTGCTATGGTAACACACCAACTACAGTAATTAATCTGTTGTGGTGATTCTACATTTGCTATGGTAACACACCAACTACAGTAATTAATCTGTTGTGGTGATTCTACAGTTGCTATGGTAACACAACAACTATAGTAATTAATCTGTTGTGGGGATTCTACAGTTGGTATGGTAACACACCAACTACAGTAATCAATCTGTTGTGGTGATTCTACAGTTGCTATGGTAACACAAGAACTACAGTAATTAATCTGTTGTGGTGATTCTAAAGTTGCTATGGTAACACACCAACTACAGTAATTAATCTGTTGTGGTGATTCTACAGTTGCTATGGTAACACAACAACTACAGTAATTGATCTGTTGTGGTGATTCTAAAGTTGCTATGGTAACACAACAACTATAGTAATTGGTCTGTTGTGGTGATTCTACAGTCCCCATGGTAACACAACAACTTCAGTAATTAATCTGTTGTGGTGATTCTACCGTTGCTATGGTAACACAACAACTACAGTAATTAATCTGTTGTGGTGATTCTAAAGTTGCTATGGTAACACAACAACTATAGTAATTGGTCTGTTGTGGTGATTCTACAGTCCCCATGGTAACACAACAACTACAGTAATTGGTCTGCTGTGGTGATTCTACGGTTGCTATGGTAACACAACAACTATAGTAATTGATCTGTTGTGGTGATCCTACAGTCACTATAGTAACAACTATAGTAATTGATCTGTTGTGGTGATTCTACAGTTGCCATGGTAACACAACAACTATAATAACTGATCTGCTGTGGTGATTCTACGGTTGCTATGGTAACACAACAACTATAGTAATTGATCTGTTGTGGTGATCCTACAGTCACTATAGTAACAACTATAGTAATTGATCTGTTGTGGTGATCATACAGTCACTATAGTAACAACTATAGTAATTGATCTGTTGTGGTGATTCTACAGTTGCTATGGTAACACAACAACTATAGTAATATAAACAAGCGAGCCAATACTTTAGTTTTCTACAACTATAGGCTATATTACACTAGAATACACCAGAGTTTACTGTAGTAAAAACTATATTACATTACAGTATTATTTACAGTCTCTCAGTTCACTGTGGCTAATAATACAATATATGATACTGTAATATATAAAGTAATAATAATAGAATTGACTAGTATTTACTATACATTTTTTTCATGTGGGATGAGGTGTAAAACCAGCCAACCCGTCGCATGCTTTGATCAGAGTTTTGATTTCAGAATGTGAGAATACTGATTATAAACTGTAAATATTGTGCCGATTCTCACCAACACAGAGGCGTTGGAAATGAGATCAGACTCATTACAGTGAAATGTGTGAGGATTGAGTGAGTGATTACATTCATAAAGCTGACGTCAATGTGGGACACTGGTATATGACACACTTTTAAAACACAGAGATATGATCTGTTCAGTTTCAAACCCATATTCTGAAATATACATATACAGACCCATACAAGGATAGAACAACTATTATTGTTTGCTGTGCTTCTATCCGTCTGTTTTAGGAGCATCTATATGTGATTTAAAATATGCTTAATAGAAATGCCAAGATGTGCATTAATGTTGAAAATATGCACACATAAATATATATAGTAGGATAACCTTTTATTTGATAAGAAAAATGGGTCACACTTTATTTTGAGTCACATTGCATCATTGCCTTTTATCATCTGTACACTGATGATACAGTGATTTATTGTTGCGCTCCTTCACTTTCTCAGGCCATACCATTTTTACAGTCTGCTTTTAATATTGTTCAGTCTTGTCTTAAGTATCTTAAATTGGTCTTAAATGTAGATATAATAAATCTAAATTAATGATTTTCACAGATTTAGTGTCCAGCTATAAATATTTAGGCTTTTTACTCGATCAGGAGCTTTCCTTTAAAGAACACGTAGCAAATTCGGTTCAGAAATTGAGAGTTAAGCTCGGGTTTTACTATCGAAATGCATCCTGCTTTTCTCTTAGAGCTCGTAAACATTTGGTGTCTGCAACATTTTTACCATTGATGACTATGGTGATGTTTTATATATGAATGCTTCAACCAAATGTCTTCAGCCTCTGTTTATCACAGCACTCTGAGGTTTGTTACAGGCTGTCAGAGACTAACTCACCATTGTGAACTGTGTACCAAATCTGAGTGGCCTTCTCTGAATGTAACACGGTGCACCCGCTGGATGACTCTGGTCTACAAGGCTCTTCTGGGTCTGGTGCCTTCATACCTAACTTCCCTTCTTTATAAGTCATAAAGCCAGTATGCCCTACGTTCAAGTGAATCTTATCATTTGACTGTACCCCAGGTTCGAACTGAAATGGGGAGGCGAGCCTTTAATCATGCTGCCCCCTAATCCTGCAATACTCTTTAGTTTGAACTATAATATCAGAGCTCATCCTAATCAAATCTTTTCACTCTATCCTTTTTAACAAACAACAACAGTCCATTTCTCAATGTATACAACATGTTAACATATTGTAATGTGGTACAGCTGAACAACTAAACTGTATTTTTATATTATCTTCATTTTCTATTTATTATTAATATTATTTATTTATTTATTTATTATTTTAGTCGTGTGTTGCGGACCTCTTGGCCAGGTCACCCTTGTAAATGAGATCTTGATCTCAATGGGTTTTACAGTATCTGGTTAAATAAAGAAACGTATATCTACATGCCAACTGATTCTCATTAGATTATAAGTAGACTGTTAGGTTAGGATTAGTGTAAATTGACCTGTACTTGCAAAGTCTCTTATAGTCAGTTAAATGTTTGTTGAAGGAGCAGAATCAGCAGATATTAAGCAGACAGTTTACTAATACTCAAATGGACCATCAAAATAAAGTGTTACAAACAAATGTGTACAAACTCTGATGTAAACACATTTAGTGAATAAAGTTCATCAGTATGCATGCTGTGATGTAGTTTTTGCCAGATGATGATCAGATATAAATGTGTGTTTCAGGGACTTTGCATATTGAAGCTTCCAGATTTCTGTGTTTCCAGCTTTACATTGTAAAAGATTTGAAATATTGTTTTGCTGAATGTAAAGCTGTCAGCCCGTCATCGCAATGCTTTAGTATTATTATTCTTCTGTAATTATTCCCTCCAGAACTATCTTGAGCATCTGTCTGTGCTCACAAAGAGTGTCTCACGCCTCCAAAATATGCATGTTATTAATTAACATCAAAATCAGAAAGGGTTAACGGAATAGTTCAACCAAAAATTATTTATTTATTTATTATTTACTCTCCCTGAAGTAGTTAAAAACAGTGTTTATATTCTTATATTGAACAGAAAAGGAGATATTTTGAACAAAGCAAAACAATCTGGTAACCATTGACTTCCCTAGTAGGAAAAACAAATACTATGGAAGTCAATGGTTACAGCATTTGTTTTAACTCATAAGGGTTTGAAATAAGTAAGGGTGAGTAAAATGTAAAATGACCCCTGAAACTTTCAAGCCAGGTTGATTGGAAATATGTGCCCAGGACTACATTTTAGAGAACTGACAAATATGTACCCTGGACTACGTCTTCTTGCAGTTTCCAATGTCACAAATCCACTAGAGGGCGCTGTGTACTTTTTAAACAATCTCAAATACATTACTGGGGCACGTTTCTCATAAATCCACCAGAGGGCACTGGGTACGCTTATTCAGTTGTCAAATATCTCTCTCGAGAGTGCCATACATGCCTGCTTTTCTAGCGTAAATCCACCAGAGGCTGCTGTCAACTGACTGATAACTCCCCAACCCCTTTACCCTAAACCCAACTGACAGTGTTCTCAAAAGCAACCCAGAAAAAGAAAAGCCCTCGCAGCCGCCTGATTTTCACCACGTTTTCAGATCTTACCATGTTCTCACCCTGTTATTTCCCAACAGGCACACAGCATCATAAGATATTAATATTAGGTTAGATTTAGGTCTTGACGTGAGGTGACCAAAATTCGATGTCTAGCCAGCGTCTAAGGACAACGTTATTTTGACATCCAATAACGACATCAAATTACATTGATATTAGGTTGATTTTAGGTTGTGCTGGAAAGTGACCAAAATCCACCATCTGAAAGATATCATAATGTAACGTACACACAACATCAAGGTGTAGCATCATTAGACATTGATATTTGGTTGATTTTAGGTTGATTTTAGGTTGAAGGTTAGACATTGATGCTGGGTTCTGACGTCAACCCGATTTTCATTTCCAAACAAAATCCAACGTTCCCACAACGTTGGGGTACAACATCAATATGACATCATGTTGACGTCCTGTGCCTGCAGGGTTACTTATTTAATTTTTTTTGCTTTGTGTTTTTGTTTTACCTGCTTTCTAAAACCAGTCTTCAGCACACTTGAACACTGTCATCGCAGCCAACTACTCTTTGTGTCTCAAGTTCGCCAATGTACATGGCAAGCTACAGGACAAACTGGTAAAAGCCGTCCACATGGAGGTAAATGGTCAGCTGGTAGCGCAAAAAAAAAAACAGAAGTCATTGGTTGGCATCATACCGCCCCATAGCATTAGTTTTAAAGATGAAATGCTGCCATACGAAACTCTGGCTACATAATTTGCACTCTCTAGAAATGTATACAGGGGTACATATTCACAATGAGCCTTTGTTGGGTTTTCCTGCTTTCTGAAACCATCCTTTGTTGGACTCAAACCCTGCTCCACTCCAAATCTAGCATCATTTGTGGTGAGCTATCAAGTCACACCAGAAAAGCCATTTGGAGATAAGCAGTCAACAGTGTCGCCCCATAATGTCCATTTGACACCTAAAATGCAGCCATATATACCCATGAGCACATATTTCTTGGTTCTCAAAACTGTACACCAGGGCACATTTTCCCAACGAGGCTGTGTTGCAAACTTTATCAAACTGCAAGAGAAAAACATTTTGGTTTGTGGCTTCATTGTTGTGGTGTAAACCATACCTGCGGGTGGGGTGGGGGTGGTTATAGGGCTGTACCAAAAGGGGGTGGGGGTGAAGGGTGGTATCATATGAGTTATGTGATTGAGGGTGAGGGATATGGGTGTGAAAAGCAGTAGAATCACTGGTCATGCTGAGGTGTGTTTGGCGGAGTGTGTGTGTGTGTTCTGCGGACTCACTGGTCATGCTGAGGTGTGTTTTGTGGAGAGTGTGTGGGTGTGTTCTGTGAACTCACTGGTCATGCTGAGGTGTGTTTTGCGGAGTGTGTGTGTTCTAGGGACTCACTGGTCATGCTGAGGTGTGTTTTGCGGAGTGTGTGTGTTCTGGGGACTCACTGGTCATGCTGAGGTGTGTTTTGCGGAGTGTGTGTGTTCTGGGGACTCACTAGTCATGCTGTGGTGTGTTTTTTGGGGTGTGTGTGTGTTCTGTGAACTCACTGGTCATGCTGAGGTGTGTTTTCCGGAGTGTGTGTTCGTTCTGTGAACTCACTGATCATGCTGCAGTATGTTTTCCGGAGTGTGTGTGTTCTGTAGACTCACTGGTCATGCTGCAGAATGTTTTGAGGAGTGTGTGTGTTCTGTAGACTCACTGGTCATGCTGCAGAATGTTTTGAGGAGTGTGTGTGTTCTGTAGACTCACTGGTCATGCTGCAGTGTGTTTTGCGAGGTGTGTGTTCCGGGTCGGTCCAGCTCTCGGCTGCTGGACTGCTGGACTCCGTCTCCTCGCTGGCCGTCAGACTGAGTTTATCCTGAGCATCTCTGCTGTCCAGAGCCTCCATTCCCCAAACACTGCCCTCATCCTCGCCCTCAGAGCCCAGGCAGCGCTCCACGTCCCCTGAACACACACACACATGCATGTTACAATGTGCACTAGGGAGGCCACAATACTCAGTAACACTTAGTAATAATAATAATTTATTTTTATTTAGCGAATGAATAAATATTATATATTTTTTTATAATATTCATCATTCATTTTCTATTCGGCTTAGTCCCATTATTAATCTGAGATCGCCACAGCGGCATGAACCACCAACTTGTCCATGTTTTATGCAGTGGATACCCTTCTAGCTGGGAAACATCCATACACACGCATTCACACTCATACACTACGACCAATTTTAACAACCTAATTCACCTGTACCGCATGTCTTTGGACTTGTGGGGGAAAACGGAGCACCCGGAGGAAACCCACGTCAACACGGGGAGAACATGCAAACTCCACACAGAAACGCCAACTGACCCAGCCGAGGCTCAAACCAGCGACCTTCTTGCTGCGAGGCGACAGCACTACCTACTGCGCCACCACGTCATCCTAGCGCTACTAATAATAACATAAAATAACATAAAATACAAGGATAGCAGGACAAATGTTATGCAGATGATAAAAATATATGCTGTATATAAAAAATAAAGTCAGAAACATTGTAAATGTACAAACAGCGCTCCACGTCCCCTGAACACACATCACACTTTGCAGTAGGGATGCCACAATACTCGGTAACACCTAATAGTAATAATTAATTTTCATATAGCATCTTTAAAATGTAATTTTCAAAGCAGTTTGCACTTAAAACATTACATGGCAGACTCAGAAACAGGGTCAGTTTACCTGGCTAGCGAGCGTGTTGTGGCAGAACCGTAAGCAATCCCCCCTGTTATCTAGTGTCTGTGTGACGTAGATAAGTTTCTCTCTAATATATTGTTTTGTGTTGTATATATCGTATTTTGTTGTATATATCGTATTTTCGTATTTGTATTTTCGTATTCCGGGTCCACAACACAATTACGCACGGTGGCACGGGAAACATTCTGACATACTACACTCTGTAGTGAGCACTCTCACCGCTCAGAGCTCACAGGGCGCCACAGCAGGTGGCAGTAGTGAGCTTATGGGTCGCGGGCGGTCGCAGATAGCAAAAAAAAAAAAAAAACATTTCCGTAGGGGATACAAATTGTATATATATATATATATATATATATATATATATATATATATATATATATATATATAAAACAATTCAGTAACATTGTAGATGTAAAACTGATCAAAAATACACATACACCACTTCACATGTATACACATACACCTCATTTATTACACAATCATTTAAAGAACTATTTAATTATTACCATTATAATTGGATCATAAACTATTTGGGTGACACGGTGGCTCAGTGGTTAGCACTGGGCATTTCAGTGTGGAGTTTGCATGTTCTCCCCTTGTTGGCGTGGGTTTCCTCAGGGTGCTCTGGTTTCCCCCACAGTCCAAACACATGCGCTGTAGGGGAATTGATGAATTAAATTGGCTGTAGTGTATGAGTGTGTGTATGAGTGTTTCCCAGTGCTAAGTTGCAGCTAGAAGGGCATCCGCGGTGTAAAACATGCTGCAATAGTTGGCGGTTGTGGTGAATGAATATTAACTATTTGTAACAGGCGACAATTTGAGTAGTGCAACAATACTAAAAACGTGTCTAAAGACTGACTATAACAGCGCTATTTTACTATTTCTGACAGTTTATGAACACAAATGCATCACAGAAATGAGAATTTTGTACTGTTATTGTGTTTCATTTATTGGCATTTATGATAAAAAGATAAATAAATACTAGCTTTAAAATGCGTCATTAGCAAAAATGTTGAGGGGGTTGTATACAGGGTACAATTTGTTTTAGTTAAAATGTAATATTCATTCATTCATTTTTCCTTCGGCTTACTCCCTTATTTACCAGAGTGCCACAGTGGAATGAACTGCCAACTATTCCAGCATATGTTTTGCGCAGCGGATGCCCTTCCAGCTGCAACCCAGTACTGGGAAACCACCATACACACATTCACACACACTCATACACTACAACCAATTTAGTTCATCAGTTCCCCTATAGCGCATGTGTTTGGACTGTTAGGGAAACCGGAGCACCCGGAGGAAACCCACGTCAACACAGGGAGAACATGCAAACTCCACAGAGAAAAGCCAACTGACCCAGCCGAGGCTCAAACTAGAGACCTTCTTGCTGTGTGGCCACAATGCTAACCACTGAGCCACTGTGACGCCCCTAATTTTAATTATTAATGCAATAATTAAATTAAGGGGCATCATGGTGGCTCAGTGGTTAGCACAATCGCCTTACAACAAGAAGGTCTCTAGTTTGAGCCTCGGCTGGGTCAGTTGGCGTTTCTCTGTGGAGTTTGCATGTTCTTCCTGTGTTGGCGTGGGTTTCCTCCAGGTGCTCTGGTTTCCCCCACAGTCCAAACACATGCGCTATAGGGGAACTGATGAACTAAATTGGCCTTAGTGTATGTGTGTGAATGCAAGAGTGTATGGGTGTTACCCAGTGCTGGGTTGCAGCTGGAGGGGCATCCTCTGTGTAAAACATATATTGGATAAGTTGGCGGTTCATTCCACTGTGGCGACCCCGGATTAATAAAGGGACTAAGCTGAAAAGAAAATGAATGAATTAAATGACATATTAATGCATGCTTGATTTAAAGTCATATACAGCGTTTAGATCAGCATGACATAATGAAATAAAAAATCATGCACATATAAAACAGAAACAAAAATATGCCGAACATGACATGGAAATAAAGTGCTTGAGCAGAACATGAACAGAGCGGCTGGGTAATTTAAGCAGATTAACAGCTGCCAACCAAACTGTTGAGATTAAGATCTTGTGAAAAGAGTTAACATTAGACAGAGCAGATGAAGAAGAAGACAAGTGTGAAGTTCTCAGACACGAACACACACACACACACGCACGCACACACACACACACACGCACGCACGCACGCACGCACACACACACACACACACATTCGTGTCAGCAGCATCAGAATGTGCAGCTTTATACAATCATTCCTGTTGTATCAGATACAGTTATTAATACTTACACACACACACACACACACACACACACATTCACACAGACAGTATACACACATACACGCTCATTCACACACACACACACACACACACACACACACACACACACACACACACACACACACACACACACACACACACACACACACACAGTACAAACACATTCAGACATATAAATACAAACACAAACATTCACACACACAGTATACACACATACACACTCATTCAAACAGTACACATACATACAACACACACATGCAAGCACACAATCAACGCAAAACTTACACACACGGTATACACACTCACTCTCTCTCTCACTCACACACACAAACATGCATACAGTACACACATACATATAACAGGCACAGACAACACACACACACACACACACAGACACAGTACTCACACTCATTCTGTCTCTCACACAAACACACACACATACAGTGAACACATACATAACACAAGCACACACGAGACACATTACACACACTAACTCTCTCATACACACACACACACACACGCATACACAAATGCACACATTCAGAACACACATACATAATGCAAGCACACACGATACACATTACACATACTCAATCGCTCACACACACACGCATACACACACACACACGCACGCACGCACGCACACACACATACAGTACACACACATACAGTACACATACATAACGCAAGCACACACGATACACATTACACATACTCGCTCGCTCACACACACAGACATACACACACACACACACACACACACATACAGTACACACATACATAACACGCACACACACACACACACACATACAAACACACAAACATACACAAACACGCACACACATGCACACACACACAAACATACACAGTTCTTATACTTGCTCTCACTCTCTCTCATTTGCAAACACGCATACACAAACACGCACACACACACACACTGATTCTTCTTCCTCCTGATCGCTGCAGTGTTGTAAAGTCAGAAATGTGGGTTGTGCAGCAGATGAAACAGAAAACAGTGTGTGTGTGTGTGTGTGTGTGTGTGTGTGTGTGTGTGTGTGTGTGTGTGTGTGTGTGTGTGTGTGTGTGTGTGTTTTCCATCAGCTGCTCGACAGTTATAAACACTCTTCAATGATCGCCGCCGCAGAATCACAGCTTTATAATCTTCCCAGATCAAGAGCTGTGTGTGTGTGTGTGTGTGTGTGTGTGTGTGTGTGTAGTATTCTGGGTGAAGATCGCATGGGAAAATCAAGACATGGAAGCTGGCAGATATTTATATTTAACTACGAACACACACACGCAATCTCACACACACACACACACACACACACACACACAAACACACGCACACACACGCAATCTCACACACACACACACACACACACACACACACACACACACACACACACACACACACACACACACAAACACGCAATCTCACATACACACACACACACACATATATATATATATATATATATATATATATATATATATATATATATATATATATATATATATATATATATATATATATAAACACAAACATAAAGTAAACAGACACACAAAGACACACACACAGACAAACATACACACAAACACGCACATAAAAACAAATATACAGTACACAGTAAAACACACACACATACACACACACACACACACCAAAATACACACATACAAACAGCATTTGTTTTACACAGTGGATGCCTTTTCAGCCGCAACCCAGTACTGGGAAACACCCATACACACTCATTCTTACACACACACACTCATACACTATGGCCAGTTTAGTTCATCAATTCCCCTATAGCACATGTGTTTGGACTGTGGGGGAAACCGGAGCACCCGGAGGAAACCCACACCAACACGGGGAGAACATGCAGACGCCACACAGAAACACCAACTGACCCAGCCGAGACTCAAACCAGCGACCTTCTTGCTGTCAGGCAATCGTGCTACCCACTGCGCCACCATGACGCCCTTAATTAATTAAATAAATACATAAATAAATAAATAAATAAATAAATAAATAAATAAATAAATAAATATAAATATTTTATTTTTGTATTACTCATATTGTTATACATATTTTCCATATAAGTCTTGTGTTATGTGGTGTGTATGATGTATGATTATTACTAATGCATATATATATATTCATTCATTCATTCATTTTCTTTTCGGCTTAGTCCCTTTATTAATCTGGGGTTGCCACAGTGGAATGAACCACCAACTTATCCAGTATATGTTTTACACAGCGGATGCCCTTCCAGCTGCAACCCATCACTGGTAAACACCCATACACACTCATTCACACACACACACTATGGACAATTTAGCTTACTCAATTCACCGCATGTGTTTGGACTGTGGGGGAAACCGGAGCACCCGGAGGAAACCCAAGCCAACACAGGGAGAACATGCAAACTCCACACAGAAACACCAACTGACCCAGCCGAGGCTCGGAACAGCGACATTCTTGCTGTGCAATTGTGCTACTCACTGCGCCACCGTGACGCCCAGCATATATATAGTAATTGTGAATTGCAAATTGCATTATGAGATGTTGATTCCTGCTCTCCTTCAAATGAAATGATCATATCATACATCAGATTGTCAGCAACAACAGCTATTATCATGGCAAAACTTTCATTATGGTTCCACAAACAAATGAACACATAAATTAGATATGATTTTACACGTCATACTGTGTGATACAACATTATTATTATGATATAACTGTATACAGTTAAAGTCAGAATTATTAGCGTCCTTTTGAATTTCTTTTTCTTTTTTAAATATTTCCCAGATGATGTTTCTCAGATTGAGGAAATGTTCACAGTATTTCTGATAATATTTGTTCTTCTGGAGAAAGTCTTATTTGTTTTATTTCAGCTAGAATAAAAGCAGTTTTTAATAGTTTAAACACCATTTTAAGCTCAATATTATTAGCCTCTTTAAGCTATATTTGTTTTCAATAGTCTCCAGAACAAACCACTGTTATACAATAACTTGCCTAATTACCCTAACCTGCCTAGTTACCCTAATTAACCTAGTTAAGCCTTTAAATGTGACTTTAAGCTGTATAGAAGTGTCTTGAAGAATATCTAGTCTAATATTATTTACTGTCATCATGACAAAGAGAAAATAAATCAGTTATTAGAGATGAGTTATTAAAACTATTATGATTAGTCGGAGCAATAGCCTAGTGGAGTCCCAGCTCGAGGACATTTCCCAACCCTGCCCCCTCTCTCTCTCTCCCACTTCGCTTCCTGTCTGACTACTGTCCTATCTAATAAAGGCAAAAAGGCCAAAAATAAATCTTAAAAAAAAAAACTATTATGATTAGAAATGTGTTGGAAAAATCTGCTCTCCGATAAACAGAAATTGGGGGGAAAAATAAACAGGGGGGCTAATAATTCTGTCTTCAACTGTATGTTATAAAAGACATAACTATATAAGAATGATGTAAGAGCTGCATGTGATGTCTCATCATTTACCTGTTTTAATGTTAAACATTAAGACTCACCTTTTTAGCATTGATTTTAACTTGGGATGATCATTATGTTAACTTTTTATTCTATCTTATGGCTCATATTTTTATTGTTTTATTGCATCTTTTATTGTTGTGCAGTTTTGCTTGCCTTGTATTGCTTGTGTTTTGCCTTGTAGCGCTTTGAGTTTAAGAAAAAAGTGCATTACAAATAAAATGGATCAATATTATTATTATTATTAATTTAAAGTAAACTAAAATAAAGCATAATAATCATAAGATAATATAAATATATAGTAAAATATGTATTGTGGCGTCATTAAAATGATCATCATCAGCTGAGTATGCAATTTTGTTCCCTTTATGCAGAACGTGTTTAGTAATGACAGTAAAGCTTGAGAAATGAGTGTGTGTGTGTGTGTGTGTGTGAGAGAGAGAGCGTAAATGACTTGATTAATGCAAATAACACTTAAGAGTCGTGGAAAATTATTCTGTGTGTGTGTGTGTGTGTGTGTGTGTGTGTGTGTGTGTGTGTGTGCGTGTGCGTGTGTGTGTCTGTATGAGCATGAATGACTCTATCAATGCAAATATCACTTATGAGTTGTGGAAAATTATGCTCTGTGTGTCTGTGTGTGTGTGTGTGTGTGTGTGTGTGTGTGTGTGTGTTTATTAGCAGGACTGATCAGTTGTACAGCAGGAAGCTTTAGTTTCAATTCGACCGTAATGGAACAAACAATTGTTTCTCATATTTAAGTAACACAATGTACATGTCAAACACGTGCTGTTCCCATCAGCTCATTGCGGAAACACACACACACACACACTCACTGCATATGACAGCCAGGGCCTTTCGTGTTATGACTGTGCAAAAACACAGGCGATTAAACCATGAGTGTTATAGTTTTCATTTCACATTCAAACACCAAACACACACACACACACTCACACACTGTGCGTCTCCTCATAGATACACTTTCTTGATGCATAAAACTAGTTAAATCAATCAAAATCTACAACGCACTCTCCAGACAGTTTTATTTTACTCCAAATAGACTCCAAAAAAAAAGTCGATAATAAGCATATCACTGAAGAAATAGAGCAATATATAAATAAATATAAATAAATAAGGAGAATAATAATTATAAATGACAAAATTATAGAAAAACAGCAGAGGAAAATAATAATAAAGAGTACAAATAAATAAAACAAAGAGGATAAAAATAAACTAAATAATAAATAAATCAAGAAAATAAACTGAAGAGAAGCATAACGATAATAACAACAATAATAAAAACATTAAGAAAATAAATAAAATAATTAAAAAACAAATAAAAGAGGAAAAGAATAATGAAAATAAAGATTAAAAATAACAATCAATTTTAAAATAAATTAAATACATTTAAAAGGAAAATTAAAACAGCAATAAATAAACAAAGAGCAAAACAATAATAAAAAATAAATAAATTATTAAATAAATAAACAAATAAATTACGGAGGAAAATAAAAATATAAAAATAGGAATAAATAAATCTATAAATAAATAAACACATTAGTTAAAGAGGAAAATAAAAATATAAAAATAGCAATAAATAAATAAAGATTAAAAGATATCATAAATGCCAAGAAATAAATAAACAATAAAAATTAAATAGAGGAAAACAACTATAAAAAAATGTAATGAATTAAAAAAATAAACAAACAAATTAACTAAAGAGGAAAATAAAAATATAAAAATATAAATAAATACATGAATAAAGATCAAACAATAATAAAAAGGTAAATAAATAAATAAACAAATGAATAAAGAGGAAAACAATAATAAAAATGTTATTAATTAGGAAATAAATTAATAAAAGAGCAAAATAGAAATAAAAAATAGAAACAAATAAATAAATATTAAACAATAATAACAAATTTAAATAAATAAATAAACAAATAAAAGAGAAAAACAAAATAAAAAATTAAGTAAAGGAATAAATAATTGTTCAATAAAAAAGAGGAAAATAAACAAATAAAGATAGCAATAAAAAAATAAAGATTAATCAATAATAAAAAATGTAAATAAACAAATAAAGATAGCCATAAATAAATAAAGAGTAATCAATAATACAAAATGTAAATAAACAAATAAAGATAGCAATAAATAAATAAAGATTAATCCATAATAAAAAATGTAAATAAACAAATAAATAAGTAAAAAGAAAAACAATAATAATAAAAATGCAAAAATAAGTCAATTAAGAAATAAATAAATAAAAACAAGATGCCATCTACAAACAGCAGAACTACTTCTGATCATATTTCTGTTTGCCTGGCATATGAAGCTGATTTTCCTGCATGTTTTCTAGTGATGTTTGCAGCGCCGACTCTGTTCTGCATTATGTGTCATTTACTGTAGTGACAGTCAGGATGGCTCAGATTATCTGTGTGTGTGTGTGTGTGTGTGTGTGTGTGTGTGTGTGTGTGTGTGTGTGTTCCAGAACATTCCTCACTCAGGGTTTATTTCACACAGTAAATCTGCAAACACTCTCACAGCAGCAGCCGATGCACTTCACAGACATTAAGCATTTATTACCAGTTTCAGAAAAAAAAGACTGAATTATTATTAATAAAAGAAATTATACTAAAGATGAATTTATGTGTCCGTTTATTTGTCTTTGCTTGTAAAATTAAGACATTTATTCATGCTTTTTTGATTGGCAAACTAAAATTGCATATTAAAGTGTAAATTGAACTGTAAAAAGCAATTGTTACCTTAAAAGTCATTTGTTTACTGAATAAAAAATAATCATGTTTACAGTATAAGTTGCACATTAAATAGTAATTTGTTTACTGAATAATAATTGCAAAATTATGTTTACAGTATAAATTGCATGTAAAAATTACATTTACAGAATACATTGCATCTAAAATTATTTTTACAGTATACATTGCATAATAAAAATTATGTTTAGAGTATAAGTTGCATATAAAAAATACATTTACAGTGTATATATTGCATTTAAAAAGGATGTTTACAGTATAAATTGCATATAAAATTACGTTTACAGTATAAATTGCATATAAAATTACGGTTACAGTATAAATTGCATAATAAAAATGATGTTTACAGTATAAATTGCATAATAAATATGATGTTTACAGTATAAATTGCATATAAAATTACGGTTACAGTATAAATTGCATAATAAAAATGATGTTTACAGTATAAATTGCATAATAAAAATGATGTTTACAGTATAAATTGCATAATAAATATGATGTTTACAGTATAAATTGCATAATAAAAATGATGTTTACAGTATAAATTGCATAATAAATATGATGTTTACAGTATAAATTGCATAATAAATATGATGTTTACAGTATAAATTGCATATAAAATTACGGTTACAGTATAAATTGCATAATAAAAATGATGTTTACAGTATAAATTGCATAATAAAAATGATGTTTACAGTATAAATTGCATAATAAATATGATGTTTACAGTATAAATTGCATAATAAAAATGATGTTTACAGTATAAATTGCATAATAAATATGATGTTTACAGTATAAATTGCATAATAAAAATGATGTTTACAGTATAAATTGCATATAAAATTAAGGTTACAGTATAAATTGCATAATAAAAATGATGTTTACAGTATAAATTGCATAATAAATATGATGTTTACAGTATAAATTGCAAAGAAAATTACGCTTACAGTGTAAATTGGATATACAAGTTATCAGTTTCAGTGTGAATTGCATATAAAATTATGCTTTCAGTATAAACTGCACGATAAAAATGATCTTTACAGTATAAATTGCAAATAAAAATAAAGTTTACAGAATAAATTGTGTATAAAAAATTACATTTACAGTATAGATTTAAAATGTAAAAAATTATCTTTACATTATAAATTGCATATACAAATTACGTTTATGGTATAAATTGCATATAAAATTTACATTTACAGTATAAATTGCAAAATAAAAATGATATACAGTATAGATTGCATAGAAAAATAACGTTTACAGTATAAATTGCATATAAAACTTACATTTACAGGAAAAACTGCATATATAAAATGACCTTTACAGTATGAATTGCATATAAAATGACGTGTACGATATGAATTGCATGTAAAACGATGTTTACAATATGAATTGCATAATAAAAATGACGTTTACAGCATGAATTGCATAATAAAAATTTGATTTCTAGTATAAATTGCATATACAATTACGTTTACAGTATAAATTGCATATTAAAATTACATTGCAGTATAAATTGCACTGTAAAAGATAACTGTAATCTTGAAGATAATTTACTGAATAAAATTGCATATAACAATTGTTTACAGTATAAAAAGGGACATTTTTATATAAAAAAATAGATTTTGTTTACTGTATAAAAAAATTGCATTAAAAAAATCACGTTTACATTATAAATTGCATTGCAGAAAGTATTTATATGCTAAAAAAAGCATATTTTACCTGATTTAAAATGTCATTTTAGTCTCTCAATACCATTGAACCAAATAATATGCACAATTTCATACCAAATGCATCAATATTTTTGATTTAAATGTCAATACCAGAACATTTAAATATATGCTTCTTCCTGTTGCTTTTCGGACATATTGTACAAGTTCAAATTTGTATTGTGTTGTTGCATTATTTGGCTAAGTTTATTAATATTATTGTATTTTTTTTGCGTGAAATAACGTCTAAATAAGTCTAAAGTGTGTTGGATTTATGAAAAAAACTATCAATAAATGTGATTAATGCCTTTGTCTATTAACATTATTGAAGTTTTTGTTTTTCATGTTCCAAATAAAGTCTAAAGTCTAAATAAAGTGTGTTGGTTTTATTAAAAATATTTATACTGTACATTTGATTAATGCCTTTGTTTATTAACATTATTGATGCTTTTGTTTTACGTGTTTGAATTAAAGTCAAACGTCTAAATAAAGTGTGTTGGTTTTATTAAAAATAACTCTATATTTGATTAATGGCTTTGTTTATTTATTAATGGCTTTGTTTATTAACATTATTGACGTTTTAATTACATTATTGATGTCTAAATCAAGCCTAAAGTCTAAATAAAATGTGTTGATTTATTAAAAATAACTCTATATTTGATTAATGACTTTGTTTATTAACATTATTGACGTTTTTGTTCTAAATCAAACGTAAAGTCTAAATAAAGTGTGTTGGAATTATTAGAAAAATATAAATAAATGTGATGAACGTTCCTAAAGATATTAAAGTAAACAAATGTCGATTTCAATATTTGCAAGCATTACTAAACCTGTGATTTCGCAGCATCAGCTTATAATAAATCCAGAAACCTGTTCTGAATGTTCAATATGCAAGAAACAAACTTTTGCTTTTCCTCAGTAAAAGTGTGCGGTGCAGGAATACAGCAGAGCGGTCATAAAGGATGGAGGCGTTTCAAAACACTCATTCCTACCTACACAGATACACACACACACATGCACGCACACTACGCGATGACACACACCGTTTAGCATTTTACACTCATTTTTACACTCAGATATGCATTAGTGACAGAGTGTGAAGTGCAGCGCCAACGGGCTTCACAGAAAACAGGAAACTGTTGAAAGAAACATTCAAAAATTCAAAAATTCGAAATTCCTTTGAAGCGCCGCAGCTCAGTTCTATTTAAAGGTCAAGATGCAGAAGATGAAAGAGGACATCAAAGGCAGATGCAGATCTAAATAAAACATCAAAGACAGGCTGATTTTATTATATCGTTTTACCTTGATTGAGATTTCAGCAAACATCCAGCAATCAGCAGTGAGTGTGAGCACAAGTGTCTGACTCGGCTATTTTTCACAGTGTGTCAATGAGTCACATCACAGCTACAACACACCCACAGCACACACACACATACACACACACACACACAAACGTCATGCAGCCATCGCGGGTCAAACGTGGACGCTCAAAGCTTCATCTGTGATTGGAGAAAGTCTTGCTGGAGCTCAGAGTATGATAAGGGTTTCTTCAGATGAAGAAGATCAACACATCCTGATACGCTTCAGCTTCAGTGTGTGTGTGTGTGTGTACTTTGTAATTCTAAACCAAAAGTCCCCACAAGTATAGCAATGCTTGTCATTTCTGACCTTGAGGTAAGCCAAATAATCGTATGTCAAAAGAAAAAGCAAGATTATTCTGCTGACCCCATTGGCAGATTATTTTACATGTTTCAAGGAAAAACTCTTCATTTTGACTCATTATTTCTGACAAGACTATATTCTTTGCTTCTCTAGAAAATAATTCTTAATCTAAGATTGATTTTAGATATTTGGACTTGAAACAAGACACATACTATGAGTAAGTAAAGTGGGTGTGTGAGCGAGTGTGTAACATGCAATCCTAAACCAAAAGTCCCCACAAGTATGGCAAAACCAGTCATTTCTGACCTTGTGGGGACATTTTTCTTTGTTTGCCTCCTAAATCAGACAGAATGAAGTGTTGTGAAGGTATAAAAATTCAGGTTGTTTGCTGTGAGGGTTGAGTTTTTGGGTTGGGGGAAATGTAGAGAATATATAGTCTGTATTACACTGCAAAAAGTGTACTCTTACTTAAATTTTCTGTCTTGTTTCTAGTTCAAATATCCAAAATGTCTTAAATTAAGAAGCATTTTCTAGACAACCAAAAAATATTGTGATGTTTTCATCAATATTAAGAGAGTTCTTCTTTAAAACAAGCAAAATAATCTGCCAAAGGGGTATACTAAGATTACTTTACTCACCCCATTGGCAGATAATTTGCTTGCTTCAGGGAAAACCCCACTTCATAATAGCAATCATTAAAATTCAACATTAGGAACTTGCTCATGCATAAAACAGCACTGACAAATGATTATGAATGTGTAGGGGGGAAAATGGCATGGAGCTTTGATGAAAACGGATAATCTGATAATAAAATAAAAGTATAACATTCACACAAATTATTATATATTACATATTACAATGTATGAACTTGTTAACAATAAAACACGGCATCTGGAAGCTAACTAAACCATACTAAAACAAATCAAAAAATATATCACAAAGCGCAACTTTGATAGTCTATTAGGCCTTTAAGGAAAGTCACGACGTGAACAGAATAGTCTGTCCATAGCTATTAAATATTGGTGTAAGTCAAATATATAAAGAAACCTAATTAAACACAACAGCAAACAGAAGAGGCTTAAGAGAAATAATGTTGAAAACTGCAAACACAGACGAACCTTAAGATTAAAAACGAATAGGGGCAGCCTGTACAGTAGAAACAGCTATAGCAGGTCTGTGTGTATGTGTCACCAAAAAACACTCACATCTGACACTCATACTGTCACCGTTTGGTTTTGTTTCTGATGTTGTTTTTTTAAAACGCATGATAAGAAATGTATATGTAGACGCACACGCATGCAAACAGAACATGCTCAGATTACAATCTTCATGCATGACTATTTTTTGCATGCTTGTATTGCAGTCGAAGCTACTATTATTGTAAAGAATGTTTTTAGATTTTAAATATTACAGTATTTCCTGTTATATTTTCCTTCTGGAGAAAATCTTATTTATTTTAGTTTACTAGATTAAAAAGACAACATACAGTTAAAGTCAGAATTATTAGCCCCCCATTGAATTTGGTTTTTCTTTTTTGGTTTTCCCAAATGATGTTTAACAGAGCTAGGAATTTTTCACAGTATGTCTGATAATATTTTTTCTTCTGGAGAAAGTCTTATTTGTTTTATTTCGGCTAGAATAAAAGCAGTTTTAAATAGTTTAAACACCATTTTAAGCTCAATATTATTAGCCCCTTTAAGCTATATTTGTTTTCAATAGTCTCCAGAACAAACCATCGTTATACAATAACTTGCCTAATTACCCTAACCTGCCTAGTTAACCTAATTAACCCAGTTAAGCCTTTAAATGTGACTTTAAGCTGTATAGAAGTGTCTTGAAGAATATCTAGTCTAATATTATTTACTGTCATCATGACAAAGAGAAAATAAATCAGTTATTAGAGATGAGTTATTAAAACTATCATGATTAGAAATGTGCTGGAGAAATCTGCTCTCCAATAAAGAGAAATTGAAAAAAAAACATAAACAGATGGCTAATAATTCGGACTTCAACTGTATATTGTTTAAGTAAAGGACAATTATTACTTTGGGGTCAGCAAATTAATCTTGTATTCGCTTTGAAACAAGATTATATTTGGTAACACTTTATAATAACTACACACTATGAGTCATTTATTAAGCATTAGCATCTAGTGAATTCATGATCTGTTAAGCATTAACTCTACATTAATAAATGTTAGTAAGCAGTTTATAACTGCAGCTACAAATGCTGTATTACTGACTTATAAGCACATTTATAACGTGCTTAATACTTGTACTTTCATACTTTGTGACTGATTTATTTTTCATTAGTAAATTAAGTGTTGCATTATTTTCTATGTATGATAATAAATGCTTTATTAACTCAACTTCATGCAGTTTTGTGACCTAATCTAAAGTGAGGACTATTAATGATTAATAAATCCCTTATACATGACAATTAAAGGCTCAGTATTAAATGAACAATTGCAATCTTATCTAAACAGTAAAATTACTGTAAAGTTTAAACATTGCTGAATAACAGGAGCGTCAAAATATAACATCACATTGGATAAAAACAACAACAATATAATCATTTAACAATATAATAGGACGCAGTGTGTAAACTGTACAGTAATTTTATTCTAGATAAGGTTGCAGAGATTTATTTTTTATTTGAAGTTCAGTTTCATTTGTGGATCTTAAAATAAATAGAAATTAATAAAGTCGTTTATGTTCTTTTATCCTGTTTAGAATATAACTGAGCCTTTAATTGTCATTTATAAGGGATTTATAAAGCATTAATAGTCCTCACTTTAGATTAGGTCACCACAAAACTGGATGAAATTGAGTATATAAAGCATTTATTATCATACAAATTAACTATTCCTATATGCCTGAATAATACAATATATAAATGTTTGAATAGTTTATTAATCATTTAATAACTCATTCTGAATGCTCTTAAAAAACAGCCAACTATGCTTAAATAACTGGTTTGTAAATAATGCAATACTTAATTTAGTATGAAAGTACAAGTATTAAGCATGTTATAAATGTGCTTGTAAGTCAGTAATACAGCATGTATAACTGCAGTTATCAACTGCTTACTAACGTCTATTATTGTAAAGTTAATGCTTAACAGATCATGTATTCACTATTTGCTAATGCTTAATAAAAGCTTCATAGTGTGTAGTTATTATAAAGTGTTAGCTTATTTTTCTTACCACATTAGCAGATTATTTTGCATGTTTTAATGAAAAACTCACTTCGTTTTCACTCATTATTTCTGTAAACAAGACTATGTTTTGCGCTTGTCTAGAAAATGCTCCTTAAGTGGAGACTTTTTAGATATTTAGTCTGGAAATAAGACAGTCAGAAAAGTTGTTTTTGCATTATCAGTTCCAGCTTCTGTGGACTAATTAAACATGCATAAAAAGGCAAATCATAATCATCATCTTTATATATCAGATCAATGTCAGGAGAGAGAAAGAGTCTCCAGATTCTCAGAAAAACACTCAAACTCAGCTGAAAAAATCTGCATCAAAATCTAAATTTAGCAACACTTTAGTAGTTTAAAGAGATGTTCATGCTAAAATTACAATTCTGTCATTATTTACTCAAACTTCTCTTGCCAAAGACCTGTTTGAGTTTCTTTTTTATGGATATACTGGATAATTAAAGATACTGCATATTTGAAGATGTTTAAATTTCCAGATTATTGACTTATTCATTCGATAAGCAGAAGTGTGGCAGCTTTACTCATTTAGAAGGATGGGGTGTGGCTAATGGTGAGGGGAGGAGCTACTGATTAAAGGAAGAGCTGCAGATGAAAGGGCAGAGGTGGTGATGAAGGGGAGAAGCTGATGATGAGGGGGAGGAGTTGTTGGTGAAGGGGAGGGGCTAAAAATGAAAGGGAGGAGTTGAGGATGAATGGGAGGAGCTGATGATTAAGGGGTGGAGGTACTGATTAAGGGAAGAGTTGCAGATGAAAGGGCAGAGTTAGCTGATGATGAAGAGGAGGAGTTGATGATGAAGAGGAGGTGCTGGTGATGAAGAGGAGGAGTTGATGATGAAGGGGAGGAGCTGATGATAAAGGGGAGGAGATGATGATGAAGAGGAGGAGATGATGATGAAGGGGAGGAGCTGATGATAATGGGGAGGAGCTGATGATGAATAGGAGGAGCTGATGATGAAGGGGAGGAGATGATGATGAAGGGGAGGAGCTGATGATGAAGGGGAGGAGTTGATGATGAATGGGAGGAGCTGGTGATGAATGGGAGGAGTTACCGGTGAAGGGGTGGAGCTAACGATGAAGGGAAGAAGTTACTGTTGAAAAAGAGGAGCTGATGATGAAGAGGAGGAGCTGATGATGAAGGTGAGGAGCTGGTGATGAATGGGAGGAGTTACCGGTGAAGGGGTGGAGCTAACGATGAAGGGGAGGAGCTGGTGGTGAAGGGGAGGAGCTGGTGATGAAGGAGAGGAGTTACTTTTGAAGAGGAGGAGCTGATACTAAAGGGAAGAAGCTGGTGATGAAGGCGAGGAGTTCATGTTGAAAGGGAGGACCTGATGAAGAAGAGGAGGAGCTGATGATGAAGGGGTGGAGCTGCTGTTGAAGGGGAAAATTTATTGTTGAAAAGGAGATGCTGATGATGAAGGGGTGGGGCTAATGAGGAAGAGGAGGGGTTGACAATATAAGGGAGGAGCTGCTGATGAAGGGGAGGGGTTACTGTTGAAAGGGAGGAGCAACAGATGAAGAGGAGGGGTTGATGGGAAAGGGACAGAGCTGGTGATGAAGAGAAGGAGTTGCCGATTAATGGGAGGGGCTGGATATAAAGAGGAGGAGCTACTGATGAAGGGCAGGTGCTATCAGGCAAGGAGGTTTGATTACTTCATTATTTTGTTTAGTTCTAAATTCTCTAATGTAAGTGATTATACCACCTCTGGATGATGAATGTGGCTGTACTAATGACAGATTGAATACTGTATACTGTTATACTTCCTCCCCAAAAAACACATTTTTTAAAATGATTTGTTCTACTGTTTTCATCTGCGCTTTAAAATGATTATTTTATATTGTTTATTTTTGTATAGTTGTGTAAATATTTTAGTATATTGTTATTATTTTTGTTATTTTCCAAACAGTCATCTCATGAAATAATATTCATATCACAATTAATATCACAGAAAATAACAACAAATATTGTAATGTCAGTTTTTTCCAATATCATGAAGCCCTAGTCTACAGTACTATAGATAGAATATATTTTATTTTCATTCTGAGTGATTAGTAAAGCCCAAAACATGATATTAATTGATTGGTTCAGTAAACAAACAAACAAACAAACAAACAAACAAACAAACTAACTAACTAACTAACTAACTAACTAACTAACTAACTAACTAACTAACTAACAAACAGGCAAAACAACAAACAAACAAAATAAATAAATAAATAAATAAATAAACAAAACCAACAATCAAAACAAACAAACAAAACAATTAAAACATACAAAAACATAACTATCAAAACAAAACAAAACAAAAGTTTAAACAAACAAAACTATCAAAACAAAACAAACAAAACAATTAAAACAAAACAATTAAAACAAACAAAAAAACAAACAAACAAAAAAAAACTAACAAAAAACAATCAAAACAAACAAACAACACAAACAAATAAACAAACAAAACCAACAAAGCAAACAAACAAACAAAACAAAATCAAAACAAACAAACAAAAAACTATCAAAAGATACAAACAAACAAACAAACAAACAAAAACTATCAAAACAAACAAACAAAACAAACAATCAAAACAATTAAAACAAACAAAGAAACAAACAGAAAACAAAAATCAAACAAACAAAAAAACAAACAAAAAACAAACAGTTACAATAAAACAAACAAACAAAACAAACAAAAAACTATCAAAACAAACAAACAAAACAGACAATCAAAACAATTAAAACAAACAAACAAAAAACAAAACAAGCAATCAAACAAACAGACAAACAAACAAAAAAGTGATGATTGCCTTTGCTTTTTTCTTCAGAGATGTGTGTGTGCTCATTTTGCTGTCTCTTAAAACCACACACACAAAACCCCCATGAAAATAAATGTCACGAGTGTGTGTGTGTGTGTTTGTGTGAGGGTGTGTGTTTGTGAATGTGTGAAAGTGATTCATCAGAGTGTGACATGTCGGAGGATCTTCAGTGTTTCTCTCAGGTGATCCTCATTATCAACACACTTCAGAATAAATGACTCTTGGTGTTTGATATTCCAGCTGGTAATGTGGCACCAAAAAGGTGCTGTGAGGAAAGTGTGTGTGTGTGTGTGTGTGTGTGTCTGTGTTTGTGTCAATGAAGTTCTTGTGAGTGTGTGTGTTGGTGTGTATTTGTGTGCATGTGTAATTTTTTATGTGTCTGTCTGTGTGTCAGTGATGTGTGTTTGTGTGTGTGCTTGTGTAGTTTTGTGTGTGTGTGTGTCACTGATGTGTGCGCTTGTGTGTATGTGTGTGTGCTTGTGTAGTTTTGTATTTGTGTCACTGATGTGTTTGTTCTTATGTATGCGTGTGTGTGTGCGTGTGAGCTTTTGTAGTGTTTTGTGTTGGGTGTATTTGTGAGAATGTCACAGATGTGTGTGTGTGTGTGCGTGTGAGTGTGCGATTGAGTGTCTGTCACTAATGTGTGTGCTTCTGAGTTTGTATGTGTGTCTATCTGTGTGTATGTGTGTGTCATTGAGGTGTGTTTGTACTTGTGAGTTTGTACCCGTGTCTGTGTATGGTTGTGTGTGTGTGTGTGTGTGTGTGTGTCTGTGGGTGTGAGTGTCTCTATCACCGATGCGTGTTTGTGCTTGAGTTTGTATGTGTGTTTGTGTGTGTGTGTGCGTCTGTCACTGATGTATGCTTGTACTTATGACTTTTTGTATGTGTGTTTGTCACTTATGTGTGCGTTACTGATGTGTGTGTGTGTGTGTGCTTGTAAGTTTGTATGTGCGTTTGTGCCTGTGTATGTGTGAGCGTCTGTCACTAATGTCTGTGTGTGCTTGTGAGTTTGTGCGTGCTTGTGTAATTCTGAGTGTGTGTCACTGATAGGTGTATTTTGGTGTGTTTGTGTGTGTCATTGATGTGTGTCTGCATGTGTTTGTGTCACTGTTGTGTGTGTTCTTGTATGTGTGCATTTGTTTTTGTGTGTGCGTCTGTGACGTCTGTGTGCTTGTGAGTTTGTGTTAGTGTGTATATCTGAGTGTGTGTGTGTGCTTGTGCACTTGTCTGTGTGTGTGTGTGTGTGTGTGAGTGAAAGTGATTCATCAGAGTGTAATATGCTGGAGGATCTTCACAGGTGATTATTATGGTCTGTTTATCAGCTTACGAACACAACACAGTGAAATTTAGCAGAGAAACACCAGCAAACGCGTCTCTGTGTACAATACTCCACTCTTGGGTTAATATGCCAGTCTCCAATCTGCCTGTTAATATGACGAGACAAGAACACGTGCTGTGAGAAAAAAAGAGTGTGTGTGTGTGTGTGTGTGTGTGTGTGTGTGTAAGCGTCAAGGTTATAATAGTTACGGTTATTAAAAACGAACGAAAAAATGAAAACTAGAATGGGAAAAACAAGTTCGTTAACTTAAATTATAATAAAAATGAAAATAAAACTGCATTATGTACATACAAAACTAACTGAAACGAACTAAAATTACAGCAAAAACATCCTTCATTTTAGTCTTTGTAAATGTGTTTACTACATACGCCTTTTAGAGGTAAATCTATTTACTTGATGACGTTTTACGCCTGGTGTTTGAGCTGTACAGCACCTCTGAATCCCAATAACATCCAGCAGCAGACCCGCATATAGGCAAACCATATATGGTTACGATGGGATGTTAATGTTATTAACGTATTCACAGACATCGTCATCAACATCAATATATTGTTAATAAATATTGTACACAATAAACAATAGTGTTCACTATTTCACAAATATTGCGATTGAGATGGGCGAATGGGGAACATTGTTTCCGATCGCCATTCAATATAATAGACTGAACAGTTTTCTATCAGTCATTATTATCTGACAGAGTCAATATAGCAGATACTCGATTGATGACCTTGCTAAATGATCTAAATTGGACAGGTTTTATTTATATAATGCATTCATTTATAATGGTGGAAATAATAGCAAGTTAATATAGGCAATAATAGGCTATCTTTATATGCAATAAACTAAACTAACAGAAACTAACTGAACACAGTCCAAACTAGGCATGGGACGATAACCGTTTTCAAGGTATACCCCGGTTTAGAAAAGTCAAGGTTTTAAAACCACCAACATTTTCTGTAATACCATTATTAAGGTGTGTGTAAGATTTTTTTGTTTACATTTTTGTTTGTTTTTTTAGGACAACAGGATCTCCAGCTGGAAAAAAATATCCAAAGATGCCGATTTAAATTGTGAAGAAATCTGTGTTTTTGAAACTAAATACAGCAGAAGTCAATGATTCATTTGAGTTATTTAGCCTGTTTACTGCTCCAAAATACTTTAAATCTTTTAAAAAATTTAATTTATTGTTTTCAAAAGGGAAAAAAGTAGTTGTTTTTTACTAAGACATTTAAAAAGAATATATTTTAGAGCAGTAATCACAATACCGTGAAACTGTGATATTTTTATCCAAGGTTATCACACCGTCAGAATCTTATACCAGGCCATGCCTAGTCCAAACACATGCGCTATTGGTGAATTGAATAAGCTAAATTGGCCATAGTGTATGGAGTGTAAAGAAATATGACAACAAGATGCTGCGCTGCCAGAAACTTGTATTATTGACAGCTAAGTGAACGAGTCGTCATGATAGAGATTCATTCACAAACGAATCGCTCCCTCCATTAGAATGAGAAGTGAAAGCAGGAGAGGGGGGGGGGGTGTTTCAGGACACGGATTAGATCTAATTTAACAGTGAGGGAGGATAATACATTTCCATGCACACAAACACACACTCTTTGTCCTGAATGCCCATGCTGTCCGTGCCCGAGATGTAGAAAAGTGATGTAAAATGATAATTTTCCTAATTTAAAACTATTTGCATACTCCCGATCATAGATATATGTGTATATGTGTATACAGGGCTTGACATTAACTGTTTTGATCACCAGCCACTGTGGCTAGTAGTTTTCCAACATTACTAGCCACTCACCACTTTCACTAGCCACACTTTTGTCATGTATTTTATATGCATAAATTTGATTTTGACATGCTAAAATTGCCTGATTTAGATTTTGTGTCATGTCCACACGCCTCCTCATTCATCTCACTTTGTGTGTGTGTGTTGTGTGTGAGCTTGCTCAATGTGCATGAGCAAATGGGTTGTGTCACATTTCAATTAGTTTATTTCACATGACTTTTCAGGGCTCAAAATTAAAGATTTACTAAAATAATCTCCGACCACACTAAAAATAAATAATTATTTCTTAGCCACGACATTTAAATGTGTCAAAGCAAGCTAAATATAGCTGTAAACATGCACTTTTTAATTAAAAATGTAAAAGACATTTAAAAAGAATTACTGTTGTGTATCTAAAATATGCACAGTAATCTGTCCTGGCTAAAGTCTCAGATCACCAGTTAACTACACATAAAGGAGAAGTTAATCTCATATTAAAGCAATGTTATTGTAAAAAAAACAATAATTAAACTATATTAACAAACTGTAAGCAAAACAAAGCAGGTAAAACACCTACCGTGAGGGATAATTAAAGGATGATCAAGTGCACACGATTAATGTTGGGCCTGTTAAAACTAAAATAATTCTACAAAAGCAGTGACTGCTCCTGCTTACAAAGAATATATATGTATTTTTAATCAGGACTGTGGCTGTAGGTAGTGCTGTCGCCTCACAGCAAGAAGGTTGCTGGTTCGAGCCTCGGCTGGGTCAGTTGGTGTTTCTGTGTGGAGTTTGCATGTTCTCCCTGCGTTCGCGTGGGTTTCCTCCGGGTGCTCCGGTTTCCCCCACAGTCCAAACACATGTGGTACAGGTGAATTGGGTAGGCTAAATTGTCCATAGTGTATGAGTGTGAATGAGTGTGTATGGATGTTTCCCAGAGATGGGTTGTGGCTGGAAGGGCATCCGCTGTGTAAAACATGTGCTGGATAAGTTGGCGGTTCATTCCACTGTGGCGACCCCAGATTAATAAAGGGACTAAGCCGAAAAGAAAACGAATGAATGAATGAATTTCAAAGAGAACCAATCGCACCAGTTGCGTTTCCTCCAGGCACAGTTGCTTTGTGCGTGTAAACGGGAGCGCATCACCTGTGCGCTCGAGTGATCTTCCTCTCATTCGGTATTCATCTGCTTTCTTTTGCTCGTGCAAACACAATTATTTTTGTCAGTCGTGCTGCTTCTCGATTCTAAGATCACATTTGCATGAATATTGGGCCATCCTTATTGTGGAATCATGCTTTTAATTAAACGACAATTTAAGCATTATTTTCAACCAGTCAGTGTGGCTAGTGGGAGAGTCTTATAGTCTTATATAGTCTTACCCGCCACAGCTGTAATCTACCCACATTTGGCGGGTTGGCGGGTGTTAATGTCAAGCCCTGTGTGTATATATATATTTCTGGCTCTGGATGGCCAGTCCTACACTGCACTTTGGTCCCCCATTCATTTCAAAGGAGCGCTACCCTGTACTAAAATGGCAGCTCCACGGACACATTTCTTCCAATAAATAGGGTAGGCGACACGTAAATATCTATGAAGGTGCAGTATGTAAGTTTGTCACCCAGTGGTTGAACTAGGTATTGCACTCCTGGATCAAAACAACATTTTCACTCGGATCCTCTTCTGATGTGTCCAAGCAAGCGCAGGTTGCCAGATTGACATGAGCGTGCCTGAATAGTGAGCTTCAAGGTTGATTTAAGGCTGATTTGAACAACCCAGGCTCATTCCGAGAACGTAGTCCCGGGGACGTTTCTGGAGACCGCGAAATACGTAGCCGGGGGTACATGCGGCTGCATTTCATTTTTTTAAGCGAACGCTGCGGGGCGGTGTGACGCCGTTCCCTTCGGCGCTCGCCGGCCGCTCGCCTCCGTGTGGAGGGCTTTCCCGCTGCAACCAGTTTGTCCGGTTAGCTCTTTGTGTACTCGAGGCGCAGAGAGGGGCTGACCACGACGACGACGACGACCGGGTTCGAGTCTGGGGAAGAGCGGTTCCAGGAATCAGGTAAGAAAACAAAAACAAAATCCAAAAAATGAAGCGAACAAGTTCATCACAGGGTGAGAATGTGGTCAAAATCCGAAAACGTGGTAAAAATCAGACGAGGGCTTTTCTTTTTCTGGACGGCTTTTGTGAACCGTCGTTGGTTGGGTTTAGGGACGGAGGAGGGTGGGTCAGCCGATTGGCCGGTCGCACGGTCAATCATTCCGTCATGAAGACAGGCAGACGGGCGGAAGGTCGTTCGACAGCGGCCTCCAGCGGGTTTAGGCGAGAACGGCGCGGGGAAAAAGCGCGCACAGCGGCCTCTCGCGGACTCGCAAAAGCAAAAACTGCACAAATACGTACCTCCCGGGACGTATTTCGTGGTCTCCAGAAACGTCCCCGGGACTACGTTCTCGGAATGAGCCTGGGTTGGATTTGAAACATCTTCTAACTAAAATCAATGGCACACGATAGAAGAAATATTTTCCACACTAAAAAGGTTTTTGTCCTGATCAACACCTGAAATTTCTGTTTTATAAGCAGCTTCTATTTCTCACAGATGAACAATAATCAGCTCAGGTACAGCTCATGTGCTTTATTCAGTGTTAATTGCTAATAATGTGAGTCTGAACGCCATTTCACATGACATTTATTGCCATACTACTGAAAGCAGCAGCAGACAGTTCAGCTCAGATCTGGAGAATAAAATAAACCATCTGAAACTGAACTTCAGAACTGAGACTCATCAGTGATTCAGCATCTACATGTAATCATGTTAAAGAGCTTTAATATGTATTCATTAGATTATAAACCTTTCCTGGAGTGCAGTGAGTGCACTATTCTGTGCTTCTGAATGGCTGTATTTACATTTCTGTCATGTTTAGTCTGCT
>NC_079440.1:61855996-61858351 GCF_903798145.1 Danio aesculapii
GTTTTACATAGCGGATCTCCTTCCAGCTGCAACACAGTACTGGGAAAAACCCATACATACTTATTCACACATACACTATGGCCAATTTAGCCTATTCAGTTCCCCTATAGCGCATGTGCTTGGACTGTGGGGGAAACCGGAGCACCCAGAGGAAACCCACACCAACACGGGGAGAACATGCAAACTCCACAAAGAAACGCAAACTGACCCAGCCGAGGCTCAAACCAGCCACCTGTACTTTAATTTTTGGTAGTTGTTAAAACCTTTTGTATGAAAAAACAAAACTTAAAAGCTGTATTGAGCTTCAGACTAGGATGAATTAAAAATACAGTGTATTCATATGATGCAAGAGTGTATAGCTCTGTCATCACACTGACATTCTGATGAAGGATTGTTAGGTTTTAATAGCAGTTTCACTCTGACATAGACGTGAATGTTTTTTTTCCCCCTGTGTTGTGTCTTGTGTGTTTAATCTTGTGACACAAAGTTTAGCAGAAATTGTTCAATCAACAGGCAAAACTGTAATAAGATCAAGCTGCCTCTTCTTTTAGACTTTTAAACCTCATGGCCTTCAGAATAACTGCAAATGGTAGCTAATAAAGCTCTGTATTTACACTTTTGTACAGGATGCACAGGATTTCTAAGTGTTACGATAAGGGATTTTTTTTTTTTAAATGAAACTGAATGAGATCGAAAAACATGAACACAAAACTGAACTGACAGTTTTGTGAACAATCCCACCCCTACTATGTATACTGTACACATCGGGGGGAAATAAGTATCGAACAAGTCATTATTTTTCTCAGAAAACCTATTTCTGAAGGTGCTGTTGACTTGAATTTTTCACCAGATGTTAAGAACAACAAAAGGAATCCATATATGCAAAGAAAACTAAACTAATTAGCTTACTTAATATAATGAAATGATGCAGGGAAAAAGTGTTGAACACATGAAGAAAGGAAGGTGTATTTGTGCAGTGAAAGCCCAGACAGCAGCTGAAATCTCTCAGTAGTTCTTCAGCAACCCTCTGCCCTTCCTCAGTGAATATCAGCTGCTTCAGTCCAACATCTACATTAGCAGGAGGATGAAGATGAAACCAGGGTGGACATTTCAGCAAGACCATGATCCAAAATACAGCCGAGAAGACTCTCAGATGCTTTCAGAGAAAGAAAATCAAGCTGGAGAATGGCCCAGCCAATCACCTGACCCCAATCCAATAGAGAATACAAAATAAAGCTCAGATTTGATAGACGAGACCCACAGAACCATCAAGATACTGACACTCTGCGAGAAACTCACACCTGAGCAATGCTTAGAAATATTAAAAATATTCTTCCCAGGAAAAAACATGACAATTCAATACTTATTTACCTGCTATATTTACACATGTATAAGCACACGCACGCACGCACGCACACACACACGCACGCACGCACACACACACACACACAAGCACACACACACACACACACACACACACACACACACACACACACACACACACAAGCACACACACACACACACACACACACACACACACACAAGCACACACACACACACACACACACACCACACACGCACACACACACACACACACAAGCACACACACACACACACACACACACACACACACACACACAAATGATACTAAATACATAATAGATAATAAAAAATAAAATAAATAGATATGATAAAATTATTTTACATTTTAAATATATTTTTAAAAAGGATAAATTTAAAAAAAATAAACAAACCTTAGAATAAAATGTAATAAATAAATCAAATAAATTAATAAATAAAGACTAAAATAAACTATAAAATAAAACAAAACAATAAAATAATAAAAATAAAAAAACAAATAAAATAACAATATTAAATTAAATTGAAAATAAATAAAATAATAAATATATAATAAAATAAAACAATAAAACAATAATAAAAAATAAAATAAATAGATAATATAAATTTGATTAAATTAAAAATAAATACAAAATAAATTTAAAATTAAATAAACAATAAATTTAAATTAAACAAACAATAAAAAATACAATTAAATAAACAATTAAATCAATATTAAAATAAAACAATAAAATTACAAAAAATGTATAAAATAAATAATTCTAAATAAAATTTTTTAAATAATAATACATTTATAATAAAATAAAATAAAACAATGAAACAACAAATAAACAAATAAAAAAATAAAACAATAAGAATACAATTGCAAATAAAATAAATAATATTAAATGAAATCAAATAAAAAAATAAAAAATAAATAAATATATAATAAATAAAATAAAACAATAATAAAGAATAAAATAAATAGATAATATAAAATTAGATTAAATAAAAATA
>NC_079440.1:61858851-61871351 GCF_903798145.1 Danio aesculapii
CTTTAATAGGGTTTTAATAATACTAATAATTATAATTCTTAAAAAAAAAGTTTTCATTTTTTTTTAAATAATATTTTTTTATACTTTTTTTTTCTCCCAATCACAGTTTTAATAAGATTTTTTTTTAAATAATACAAATTTAGGAAAAAAACAAGTTTTCACAATCACAGTTCAATTATTATTTATAATAATAATAATAATAATAATAATAATAATAATAATAATAATAATAATAATAATAATAATAGACACAAAAGCTCAAACTCTGGTCGGACAACAATTTTGTAATCAGTAAGTTGTCACTTATAATATGCTTTAAATATAACTGATAATTAAATATTAATCTTAATATTTCACATTTCACAAGAAATGTTTTCTTCCAATCACACTTTACAACAACAACAATAATAATAATAATAATTATAATAATAATAATTATAATAATAATAATATTTAATTAATAAAAATTATGTTTTCTCCTAATCCCATCTTTAATCATTTTTTTAAAAGAATAATTGTCCAGCATTAAAGACAATAAGCAGCAGCTTCATGACATCATTACACACACACTCCTCTGTGATTTTCACACGGCAATCACACACAGATTTATGAAGATTATAATAGATGTTTAATTTTCTCAATGTTCACAGTCACTCTTTCTCTCTTAATCTAACATAATGTGTAGTTTGTGCTGAAGAATTCACGACCACAATCAGATCCTGCACATACAAACTACAAAACCCACCGTCAAGCATGATTAAAGCCCTATTTATAACGTACAAGAATTCTATGAGGATTATATACAGTGTGTTTAGGATTTTGTAGCTTTCGCTGTAATAAAAAATAAATATATATCATTTTTTTTTATTTGCATTGACAGATTACCAAATATAAACAGACAGTTATTTAATATATAATTAAACATAGACAGACAGACAGACAGAATGATAGATAGATAGATAGACAGACAGACAGACAGACAGACAGACAGACAGACAGACAGACAGACAGACAGACAGACAGACAGACAGACAGATAGATAGATAGATAGATAGATAGATAGATAGATAGATAGATAGATAGATAGATAGATAGATAGATAGATAGATAGATAGATAGACAGCATTATAATTATAGATTTCACATATTTTATTCAGCCAACACGCTAAAAATGCAGGGTTATTTCAACTCAATTTTGGGTAAAATATGGACAAAACCAAGTGCTGGGTTAATTTTGTTATTAAAATTATAGAGGCAAATTTATCCTATATGATTTTGTCCATGTATTACCCAATTTGGATATAAATAACCCAGGATTTTATAGTGTAGAACCCTATACTGCACATTTAAAATACAATTACAGACAGACAGACAGACAGACAGACAGACAGATAGACAGATAGACAGATAGATAGATAGATAGATAGATAGATAGATAGATAGATAGATAGATAGATAGATAGATAGATAGATAGATAGATAGATAGATAGATAGATAGAATTATAATTATAGATTTCAAATATTTTATTCAGCCACAAGCTAAAAATGCAGGGTTATTTCAACCCAATTTTAGGTGTAATATGGACAAAAATATTTTTTAATTACATTCATAGGGCTAAATTTATCCCACATGATTTTTAACCGATATTTTACACAAATAATTGTAACCCAACATTGGGTCAAAATAAACAAACCAAACCCATTATGGGTTTTACAAAACATTAACACAGCGTTACATTTATGCCTACTTGGCATAGCCTGAACACTGTAACAGGTAAAAACAGTCTTCGAAGCTATCATGCATATTAATGAAGTTGCACCTCATACACAATAGAGCACGCTGATTGGTTTGAACCAAGTCTTCCTCATGAATTAATGCTGCACGCTCAGAGACGTCACAATGTACTCCCAGGTACAGACAGCCACTCTCCACGCTGGAATACACACAAGGATCTCATGGCCGTGACGCAGCTTCAAAAATTCTGTTCAAACCGGAGGAACCAATTTGCTCGAAATAACGCAAAAACAACCCATTTTCACTCTTTTGTGAAATTTATGCGTCCTAATAGTGTTTTTAGCAGCATGAAACACGTTTATGACTGTCAACAGCTCAAAAAACTTGTTTTGGTGTTTCGTAACGCTTTAAGAGGGAAGTTTTAATATGGTTTGTTACTTTATATTTCATATTTGTACAATTTCAGACACCTGCTGTGTTTAACATGTAGTAATATGACACGCAAAGCACCTATTTTGCTCGTATTATTTATAATATGCATTTAAAACAAGCTGAAGCATCACAATTCTTGAGATTTTTTGGGGACAACTTAATTCTTTTATATTCAATCTACTTAAATTTGTAAAAACTACTAAGCTAACTTAATCGATCTGTGTTGGGACAACATAAAGGAATGTGTGGAACCCTGAATTCTTTTACAGTGAGTGAGTAGTGTTTCCCTATAAAGGCTTCAGGTCAGACACACACATTTGGAAAAGATATTCAGCACTTCAAGTATTTCCCGTTACAAGAAACAGCTGCTGAGAAACGGCCTGTGAAGAGCAGACTGACCTGCACAATGATCACCAACTATCTACGCAAAAAAATAACACAAATGCATCAATATTTACACACCTATTATCAAAATTAATATTTGTATCCATTTCTCAGTCAATATAGACAATCATGTGTGGTATATTTAAGCAACACAGTTTAATCAAACAATTATATTAAATAAAATAAGAGTTTGGCCACTGAACATCTTGATAATACATATAAAAATATATAGAAATTATAAAATTACAACTAAATTTTATATATATTTTATGTTTATCTTGATTATTGCCGTTTATTAAAGTTTTATGTAATATTTTCCCCTTAAATTTGTGTGTAGTCATTTTTAAATTGTGATCTTCGGGTTTTTTGTTAGATTAGTTGATCAGTTTTGTCTTTTCTACTGATTAATCTAATATATATGCGCAGATATATTACTGTAAATTAAAATATTAATGTAAAAGCGAGATCTGCGAGGGCTCAACTCATTTATGAGCAGCACTGTATATAAACACATCCAGCAGATATGCATAATACACACATTTAAGCATACAAACGAATATTTCCCGGCGTAGATTTTGGTCTGTGAAGTGTGTGTGTGTGTCTGCGGTGTATGAGCGCGAGACCACCAACACACACAGCAGAGCCCCGAGAGACCACCGACACACACACACACACAGACAGACACACACTCCCATAAACACCAATGCTTCTGACTTTAAAACTACACTCTACCTAATGTTGGGTTATCGTAATAACTTAGCGTCGTGTAAAATATGTACAAATACAACATTGGGTTATTTTTGTCAGTTTACTTCAAAGTATTTAACTCAATAGTTGTCCGTTTTTGACCCAACATTGGGCTACGACAGCCAAGCATGTTTTCAAGAGTGAATTTTTAACACACACACACACAAAATTGATTGACGTTTGTGCTGATAATTTAAATAATACTCGAAAATATGCTGGGTTACTAATGGGTTAAACACGGACGAACGTTTTTCGCACTAACTTTAAATGCCACTTTGTAACCAAGCGGATCGTTTCGTCTATATTTGATTAAAACAACCCAGCAAGCCGTATTAAACACTCTTGTTCTCAGCATTTACTCAAGAGACCCTCAGAGCTGAGTGTGTAATAGACACACATGTTTGGATTGTTAATCAATACGCAAACATTCCACTCGATTAACACTCCAGCACTGAAGATCCCATTCACACCAAACAGCTGATAAAACACACATTCTGCGCATTAAACGTGAGCTACGCACACTTTTAACCCAACGTTGGGTCAAACACGCACCATTGGGTTAAGTTTTAAATAAAAAAAAAGCAACATTACACTTTTTTAAACCAATGATTTGTTCATGTTGACCCAACCATTGGGATAAAACAACCCAGCACTTTTAAGAATGCAAAGTGATCTTGTAAATGAGATATCGAGGGAGAATATTTAGGCGTATTTATATTACTTTAAAGACTCTGGGTCGCTTTAACTCAACGTTGGGTCAAATGTGAACAAACTATTGGATTTAAAAGTGTAATGCATATTTAATTTTTTTAATTAACCCAACAGTTGGGTTTGTGCATACCTTAAGATAAAGCAACCCAGAGTGTAAAGTTGTAAATGAATGTGAAGGGAATGAATTTTGTCGTATTTTAGATTACAACTCTGTGTTTCTTTAACTCAACATTGGGTCAAATATTCACAAAACTCAATGTTACGTTATTTATACTTTCATTTTTCAGCTTTACACGTTTTCAACCCCACATTTTAGCGTATTTTAGATTTATTCATAGACTCTGGGTTGCTTTAACTCAACGTCGGGTCAAATATGGACAAACACAAAGTTTCGTTAATATCTTGTACAGTTTACACTTGTTTAGACTTTTGTACCATTCGTTTTATTGTTCAAATGCTCTCTTTAGCGTATATTAAATTAAATCCCATCGCTTTACCTTTGCAGACTCGCTCCAGTCTTCATCAGTGTGTGTGTGGCCTTACGGTGATCCCAAAAAACTCCACTTTTCCCTGGAAAACTTGCGGAGCTGAAAGCCGAGAGCGTCCCGATGGGGGTTCGAGAATTTCCAATAAAGCCCCTCTTTCTCTTCACACACACACACACTCAGTCACACACACACTCTCACAGATGCTGATAGGAGCGCTAAATGTGTGAATGAATATTCTCCGCTGAATATTTCTCAGATGAAGACAAACTCCGCTGAAGTTTGGTGTAAAGTTGTGTTTTAGGGGAGAGTTTCCATATTGAGCTGCAGCGCGAGAATGCGAGTCCTCCTCCTCCTCCTTGCAGACTCCTGGACCACCCCGAAACAGGAAGTTCACTTTTTGTTTTTCTTGAAGGGGAGGAAAAAAAAAGAGAGAGAGAAAGCCCTGCTGGACAGCGTCATTCCTGCAGCATCTCTGACTCTAAAACTTTCAGAATGACGATGATGATGATTATGATGATGATGATAATATTAATTGAATTGAAATGTAATTAATAAAAAACAAATAATGATAACTGAACTAATAATAATAATAATAATAATATTAATAATTGTAATTGAATTATTATTAATAATGATAATAATAGAATTTAAGTTGTAATTGAATTAATAATAATAATAATAATAATAATAATAATAATAATAATGGTATTAATAATTGCAACTGAATAAATAATAATAATAATAATAATAATAATGATAATAATGATAATAATAATTGCAACTGAATTAATAATAATAATAAAATAATTGAAATTAAAGTAATTATAATAATAAACATTTTAGTTGATTAAATGATTAAATAAATATTAAAAATACTGAATTGTTTTAACTATAAAATTGAGCCAAATATGACCGCAATTTATATTTAATAAAAAAAAATAAACATTGCCTTTGTGCATATTTGACCCAATGTTGGGTTAAAACAACCCAGCATTTTTTTTTAGATTATAATAATAATCGATTTACCCGTATAAAAAATTACAGCAATTTATAAATTAGTCTTTTATAGTAAACACTACAGCGTTTTGAACCAAACAAATGACACAAAACACTGTAGTTTCCAACACCCCTGAGTTTACTGTAGGTGGTGTAGTACTCCACTAGGGGGAGATCTGTTTGAAATAGCCAATTTAATCCATGAGTTTTCTTGCATTATAAGGTTTTGACCAGCAGGTGTCACTAGCATGTCATGTTCTAAACATTTTGAAATTCTTCTGGGGCCTCATGTATGAAGACTTGCGTTAAATTCATACTAAAACATCGCGTACGCACAAAGCTGTAAATGTGTGTATGCAGTAAAAAAATCAGATGTGTGAAACTGCGTACGCTGAATCCCATGCATATTCTCTTTATACATCCAAATTAACATGAAACTGAGCGCACGTGCACGAGCGCAAAACCCCTCCCTGCCTCCTCCCTCTAACAAATATGGTACTGCACTTTGGCAAAACCAAACAAAAAAACAATGGCAAAAGCAAGCAAGAAGAAAAACTTTATACATATTGTGAATTAGAGGTGCTCCTTTCGGAGGTAGACCGCAGAAAAACTGTGTTATTTGCAAGTTTGTCCTCCAGAATTAATAACAAAAGAAAAAATAGAGTGGGAGAGTTTAGCTGACGCGGTTAACGCAGTGGGGTCTGAACATCACACTGTGAGTGAATTAAACAAGAAATGGTCCAATGTAAAGGTGTACAATTTTGTAGTGTCTATTTAGGCTATGTGCGAATAGCATACCTCATTGGAATGGGCTAGTTGAGTGATTCCTGCTTATCACCGTTTGACTGACAGAGACAACATACCTAAAGAGAGCAATAAACAGCAGCTTGAGTGGTGTAACTCATAAAGCGCATGGCGACATGTTTTGACACGATCAATCATGAACCCGGTTCGAATGTAGCATCTGATGAACTCATTCTTCGTTTTTCCCTCACTACATATCAGATTTTGCCTACTCTTCATCATGACGAAGACAAGTAGGAATCATTAATAAGTGTGTGTATTATGTTAAGCGCATTTGAGCATCATATATTGTTTGCACATTTATTGAATGGAAATGTTTCCCATTCACTTATGCACATTCATCTTCAGATGGAGCCTTTATAGCAGTGTGCGTGCAGTCGATCGCTCCGATTACATTGGGAAAAACGGCGATCGCTGCAAATTGCGCTTTAATGTTTGGCTGGTCAACTGCATGGTGTGGAAACCTTATATACCTGCTAGACATGTGGATGATCCCGTCCCATACAGCTGCCATTGCACGACTCAAAGATACTCTGTAGTGTGCAATTTAACACAACTGCCTCTAGGAGTCGCCAACAGAAATAAAACAAACACACAAGAAAGTTGGCGTGGACCAACGCACATCTCATCATTAGTAAATCCAAATGTGAGCGTGAAATCTGGCGTACGCAAAGTTTTTGTTAGTACGCAGCGTTGATACATGAGGCCCCTTTTGTTTCGAAGCTTAATTTTCCCCACCACTATCTTAAACCACCAGTAGGTGGCGACAAGAGCATTTATTTATTTATGCATTTAAACATTTATTAAAACGAGGCATTCAAAACAGCGGATCTATTCAAAAGTAATGCAATGAATAATCTTAAATCGCATACTTTTTTGAATAGGAATTACATTTATATTTGCCTTCGCAACAATTGGAAAACTTGTGAAGAAATATTTTGTATAGTATGAAATTATAGTTGGGATAAATTAATGTCGATTTGAACTGGAGTCTTTTATTTCAGTATGCTAATGTAAGTTCAATTGAAAGATTATTGACTAGGGGGTGTTTTTTTATGCTTAACTAGTGGTAAAAGGGGCGTGGCTTCGAATATTGTAATTAAAGTGTCAAACTGACATCATCAGAGAAGGAACCAATCCAAATGCAGAAAAAGTTGCTGATGAAGATTACCAAAACAAACTAAATTAATTTTGCACCTAAAGAATAACAATATGCGCTAGCAAAATAAACATTGTAACTTGATTTTAGCACGCACATATTAATTGTTCACATAGAATAACAATATGCACTAGCAAAATTAGGTATATTGAATAATAAATATTTTATTTTTTAATGTTATTAAATAAACATTGGAAATATTTAATTTCACACAGACTTTAAATTGGCATTACCTTTTAGTGTGAGTTGAACTTGGGATATAAAATGTGGGTTTGGGCCACAAGGCATTGTAAAGTGCCCCTCAAATGAATTTTGACAGCAGTATTGTATCAAAACATCCGAGTGATCAGTAAAATAAAATTTGTCACATAATACAGCCCTTGTCTAACGCATATATGCCTCTTTCCCTCATTTCCGTCTCTCTTCATCAGTAGTTCGACCCCTCACTAGTCTGCATTCATTGCTGCTGATTGGTCTGCAGGGTTTGTTGTAGACTGATAAGGGCTGAGAGCACAGATTGAGCTCAGTGTGTCCGGTTACAGGTGTTTTGCTGTAATCCACTAACAAAGGCTGACCTTAAGCAACAAGACTATCGGCATTTTGCCAAAGTTTTACGCTCCACACAAACTAAAAACAACATGCTATCCTTGTTATTTTGAGGGTCGTATTGCAAATGATCTAGAAGTGTAAAGATGTGCAAATGATGAGGTCCAAAATAACATGGCTAAGCAAAGGATGTAGAGCATATAGGCTAAACCTATAAAACAATCAAGAAAATGCCTTTTATCTTGCATTATAACATTTGTTTATTTTACATAGATCATAAAGTCTGCATTCATTGATATTGTTTCAGTAGATTATTTTTACTATCATTTAATACTGTAACATTTCATTTTTACTCTCATTTTATACTATCTAATTATTGAACACAGCTATTTTTAATAAATTGCCTTGTCGTTTTAGAGGGAGAGAGAACAGCGCATGCGCGTGTTCGAAACGTACCGTTAAACCGCCATTTTACATGTGATTGTAACTCGCGTTATTCATTTACTCACGCGCGACGACGACACTTAATCGTATTTATTGGTACCTTAACATCGGATCAAAGCGTTATCAAGACTTAGCGACAAACTTTATACTTTATCGAGTTCTTGTGGTTTTATCAGCGCTCTCATGATGACGACGTTATTTCCACGAACAGTCACGTGACATTCTCTGGAGATCAAGTAAACAAAGAAGGCAGCACAAAGGTTTGTGATTTTTAGTGATGAAAACGAAATACTTAATTCTTTGAACCCACTGTGAGGATAATCCATCAGTAAATAACCTCCTCACAAAGTATTTGTTGACATAAAACCTCTGAATGTCATTATAAAATGACATATTTTTTTCCAAAAGCCTACAACACATTCTGAAGCAATGTTGAAGGGTTTGATCACAGTAAGTAAATGACAATTTTGCTTATTTTATTTTAAAGAGATGCAGTGTGGTGTATTAAGTGTGTGATTAAGTGAAATGAAGTATTTATTTTTAGATTACATTTTTTGAAATCTAGTTCTGTTTAAAATACAATTTTGATTATTGTTATTTTAAAGGTATGCAGTGTGGTGTATTAATAAAGTTTTAAATGTTATTCATTTACTGTATTTATTTACTATATTTATTTATTTATTTATATTGATTTTAATCCAGTTCTTTTGTTGTTATTATCTGATAATGTGATGTATTTGTGCAACTTGACACAACCTGTGACCACAAAAACAATTGGTTAAAAGACAAGACGTCCAATTTTGGTCACTACATCAACTTAAATTTACAGAAATAATTTTATGCTCATAAAAACACATTAAATGCAAGTAAAATGTCAAACCATTTCAATGTGGTCACATAATTGGCCCATGAACATTTCCTGCTTGTTATCAAACTATTTCATAACTGCATCAAGAGACAATTCAATCATAACTTAATGTTAAAACAGCTATCATGCCATTATTTATCAATATGTGAGTCTTTTTGGATTCTTGGAAACTATAGAAATTAAAAATGTGAAACAGGAAACGCATTGGGACCATTGTTTTTGTTTACATCCATCAAAATCGTCTATATTACTGTTTCAAATAATTCTGTGAAAACAAAACTGTTGACGTAATTTTCATTACCATTCAGCACATAACAGATATATTTGTCAAAAACTAGAAAAACAAACTTTTTCTGAGCTGTACTGTTTTTAATATATAAAAAATGTCTGCATGAACACTTTGCATATGCAGGACTTTTGCCAGCTCAAGTGCGTAATGGAAAAGCAAACGCCAAAAGGTGCAGATATCAATTATAAAAATATATTTATCAGAAAATGCTTACTAAAAATGCCTTATATGTTTAGTTTACAATACCTATAGTTTTGCTTTACCAGTTGTTTTGTATTTTATAACCTAATAATTAATGGTTATACGTTTCTTTAAACATATGCTTTTAAATGATTATTCTTGTTTTAATATGGAAATTATTCATAAATCACTTTGCCTTTCCAGTCATATTCATTTTCATAGATATTGTAATAAAGAAGGAGTTGTCCAACACTTTTTTTTTTTATGAGAACAATTGTGTACCTTCATTTCAATTGTACCATAAAATGTACAGAACACTAACACAAGAGGTCTTTTCTCTACCGTATAATGTACAACTTTTTACAAAGGTAAAAAACTACTCCTTAAGGAACATTTGAACCACCGTGTACACTTTTTTTCTAAAAGTGTATGAAGTTACATTTATATTGCAATATATTGCAGAAAAACAAAATATTGCAATGTCATTTTTTTTCCAAGATTGTGCAGCCCTGTTGTTGGGTCAAACGGTGATCCTTCAATAAAGTCTTTTAGAGTTTTTCCGAATTGTTTACACTCATTTTCTGAAAGCATGCCTCATATTGTCAGAACTCTACACACAACTCACAAACACACACATATATTGGGCAACACCCTTCAATTCTCCTGCAAAATGAAACTTTACATTCAAAACAATGTGATTTCTTCTCAAAATGGTGTTTTGTTTTCAAATGACACACACAAGCCATCACATGAATAGACATTTATAAGAACCAGTTGATCACTGATGTGCTTAATGTAAAACACTATGACCACTTCTTCTCCATTCATCATAGTGACTTACTGTAAGCCTTTTTTGTTCAGTGTTACACTCTCTACAGACAGTACACAGGCCTACAGAAGGGCATTGTTAATTATTTTAGAATATTGTTTTTATACAAAACACACAAATATCAAATATATTTGACTGTATTTTCTTCACAAAAACAGTGTACACAGTGTTCATCCCAACCAACACACAGTTGCACATAACGTGGTCCTACATTTGCCATCAACAGAAGGATTTACTGAATACAGGTACAGTAAAAAATAAAAAAAATAAACGCGGTCATAGACTTTCCATCTCCAGGTAGAAAATAATTCCTCAATAGATTTGAGGAATGGGGAATATGAAGTGAGATAAACAACTAAAAAACGTGGGTGCGCAGTGAACCAGTTATGAAGCAGATGAGCTCTGATTTCTACATTGCGCGATTATGTGCGACCAGTGTTTACATATGTGATGAGTTAGTATGCAAAGTAGGACAACTGACTTTACAATTGTGAATAACAGTGTGTTCCCTGTGAAAACAAGAGATTTCCTGCATGCAAATTGTGCCAAATGCAGAGAATTGTGTGTAGTGTTTTGAAAAAAAATCGTGTTTAAACCTGCAATGTGAGTGTAAAGCAGGAATTGTGCTTGTAGTTTAGCAGAATTGGTTCAGGGGGTCGGTGCATCAGTTACATGTTGTAGTCATTGTGTCGGAAGTACAAGTAATTGTGCGTAAACAACTAAGGAAAACCGTAATATCACCAAATCATGTTAATAACTAAGCCAGACAAGGTTTTTGTCTTCAGGAAATCATAGTAAAACCAGATGATAGTCATTATTTTAGTCATATAATTTAGTCATAAAATATTTTAGTCATAAAAAATAAAAAATTTACCAAACATTTTGTAATTTGTGAGAAAAACCAACAACTTTATATTTTTTATTACATTTAGTTTTGATGCTTAAAAACATTTAAATGTTTGACCCAGGTATACTAAAATATCTCCATTTTGTTTAGGATTTGAGTTTATTTTATAATATAAGTAATAGGATTACAGTGTAAGTGTTGTGTTCTGAGTCTGCTCATCAGCTTATCTCTCATTGAGAAACAGAAATGACTCTCTCAAGTGAACCTTGTCAATGAGAGTTGATCTCACACACACACAGATGCTGTCGCCATATGCACTGGGACTTTAAGAATGCCAGGTTAAGCTCTCTATCTTTCTCTCAAACACACACACACACACACACACACACACACACACACACACACACACACACACACACACACACAGTCAGATGGACTGATAGTGTTTCTGTGAATGGCATTTGTTCTGCTCTTCATGCTCAGATAGTTGAGATGGTGGGCAGATTGTAAAGTTGATTGTAAAGGCTAAATTGTCTGTAGTGTATGGGTGTGTGAATAGGTGTGTATGTTTCCCAGTGATGGGTTGCAGCTGGAAGGGCATCCTCTGCATAAAACAAATGCTGGATAAGTTGGCGGTTCATTCTGCTGTGGCGACCCCAGATGAAAGAAAGAAAATGAATGAATGAATAAGTGTGTGTCAAAGCCATATAGTGTCTAAAAAAGTGTGTTAAGAAGCTTTTTCCAGCATGCACCTGTTCGCTAGTTAATTTGGTGCAGTCTAAATCGGGTAAAGGTGAGACTGGAGCGCGTACGCACGTGTGTGTGTGTGTGTGTGTGTGTGTGTGTGTGAAGAATGAAAGAGCTCAGCCTCGCTTCACAAATAAAAGTTACAGGTGTTCATTCACATAAAGCTCCTCAAGCTCATTGAGAGATTTACAACTCTTGCTGGATTAGCGTGATTCAGGCACGTGTTCAGCAGACTGAAGTGAAAAGCAGAAGCTGTGCATCACTTTCTGAAGCAGCACAGAGGATCAAATACA
>NC_079440.1:61876351-61913851 GCF_903798145.1 Danio aesculapii
GAATATTTTCGAATGTACAGTCTTTGGTTTAGTAAATGTGCTGTCCATCTGCACTGTAAAAAATATCAGTTAATCCAGAGTTTTTGTGTTTTGGGTGTATTTCTGGTGGTGAATTGCATTATGGGATGTTGATCTCTGCTCTGTCCACTTTTGATGTTGAAAATTCAACTCTACAGTTTAACAACGTGACTTTTATTGACATTTTAGTAGTTTAAATATTATAATGTATAATAAAATAATAATATATTAAGAAATAAGTCTGTAATGTAACAGAAAATGTGCTGCAGTTTATTACAAGATTTCTGTAGTGAAATATACAACACTAACCCAGACAATATAGCACTGCAGACTACTACACATGTGCAGAAAAGACACAACTTTACAAGGTTAAAAGTTGCTGGAAGAAAGATCAAGATCCCATATTGCAATTCAGAAGCAGAAATACATTTCTGTTTAGGGTGTATTTCAAAGCTATGGGTTGTTTTTAACCCAACATTTTTAACCCGGTCAAATATGAACAAACCCAATACATGGGTAAATTGTTTTTTTTTTTCAATAAAATTTAAATGACATTTTTAAGCCAACAGTTTGTTTTGTCCATATTTGACCGAGTGCTGGGTTAAAAAAAACAACCCATCATTTTGAAATAGACCTACATTTCAGAGTGCACATATTTAAAGATGTAAAAATGTCTTCTCTAAATTATAAAAAGATTTATTAGTCTTATTTTGCTCAAACAAAAAACTTAAATAGATCAAAATAAATCTGTATTATGATTGTATTGCTTTAATGCATCAAATGTTTTTTATACCTCTGATGGAGATTTTGTGTATATAGTTATTATACATTTTAGTGATAAATTATAAAATAAAAATATAATAGTTATAATCGATACAACTCTGCATTTTTATGTATTTTCAGTACAACTCCAGTGATCAGTTTCATTTGATTTATTGGTAATGAATGTTTGAAAATGAAATATCTGGATGTGGAGTGCATGAATTAAGATTATATATTTAATTCTATGTCAGGTTTTTGAATAGAAATATAATGCATGAGTAAAAACTTTTGATGCATCAAAACAATAAATTATAATACAGATTTATTTTGTCCTGTTTCATTTTTTGTCTGAACAAAAATAAGCCAAATTAATCTTTTTATTATTTGGAGAAGACAAAAACATCCCACAATACTTTATCAGAAACAAAGGTATTTAGAACAACATTTATTATATAATTGATTTATTATTTATTACTACAGTTTATTATATTTAAATACACTTTAAAAATATTATCTTGGGTGAAGGTGAAAACACAACATCTTTGGTGCATCAAAGCAATAAAATTATATTACAGATTTATTTTGTCTGGTTTAATTAATATCATTTTTTTTTTAGCAAAAATTAAGACTAAATAATCTTTTTAACATTTATAAAGACAAAAATGCCCAACAATACTTTGTCAGAAAAAATGTTTAGAACAATAGTATTAATTTTATTGATATTTATATTTGGGGTAACATGGTGGCTCAGTGGTTAGCACTGTGGCCCTTACAGCAAGAAGGTCGCTGGTTCGACCTTCAGTTGGCATTTCTGTGTGGAGTTTGTATGTTCTCCCTGTGTTGGCGTGGGTTTCATCCGGGTGCTCCGGTTTCCCCCACAGTCTAAACACATGCGCTATAGGGGAATTGATGAACTCAATTGGCCGTAGTGTATACGTGTGTGTATATGGGTGCTTCCCAGTACTGAGTTGCAGCTGGAAGGGCATCCGCTGTGTAAAACATATGCTGGAATAGTTGGGGGTTCATTCCACTGTGGTGACCCCTGATAAATAAAGTGATTAAGCCGAAGGAAAATGAATGAATGAATATTCATATTTTTTATTTATTTATAATTATATTTATTACATAATTTATTCTATTATTTATAACTATATATATATATATATATATATATATATATATATATATATATATATATATATATATATATATATATATATATGCCTTAAAATATTCTTTACATTAAAAACACTTGGGAAATAATATTAAAAGAATACAAATTGGACATTATTAAATATAAAATTATGAAATTAATTTAGTCTTTTATTGCATGTGTGTTTTTTCAGCTTAAGTTCTGATTGTGAATATTGGAGCATCAGCAGGTTTCCTCCAGCAGAGGTCAGTGCTGTTTAACAGTAACAACTCATCCAGTCAATCTGTGCCACAGCAGGATTTCATAAAAGATCTGACTTATATCTATTTTTCTTTATAGCCATGAATAAAAAAATGTGAAAATCAAGAAGTTCCCCTGGACTGATGGTGCTTTTGGATGGACGGGTCTTTTGCATGATTCAATATTATTTTCGGTATGCAATGTGCAAAATACTGTTATTAACTATTACTTTGCATACTCACTTATGTATGTTTATATTCTGTATAAATGGAGGAATAGCTTCCTCAAATCTTGTTTTCTTGGTATATTTTATATTGATTAAAATGAGCTGTTAATTAAAAAAAAAGTAGCATCTTATTAAATATTTTCATATATTTATTTCTTAATTATTCATTCATATATGCATTATATATTTTAAAAATATCTGAACACATCTGGGTTACATTTACCCTTTAACCTAACAATTAATTTAAAATATATTATTACATTATTATAGGACATTAAAGCCTATTTTACAATTATGTAAATTAATTTAATGATATTTAAATCCATTTACCACCCAATTAAAATGAAAAGTATTTGTATTATTTATTCATATAAAAATTACACCCATTTTCCACCAAAAATATATAAAATAAATAATTAATATATTAATTAATTAAGCTTAAATACCTGTTTTACAGCAGCAATATAATGTGTTATATATTATAGAAATAAGTCAGTATTCGATTAAATTATTACAAACATCTCCATCATTAATTACTCACTCTTATTTTGACATGTAATTGTTTTATTCCCCAACTTAATAAAACAGTAAATTGTGCTTAAAGATTAGTAAGTAAAGTAAGTGTCCTAATATTATGCTGGAGTCTTCTACAAGAAAACAATGTCATTTTCTCAAAATATCTGCTTAATTTTAGAGTTATTTTGCAGTCATTTTTCAATTTTTTAAATCAATTCCCTTCAATTCTTAAGCTCCTCTCCCTCCATAAGCCTGCTCTGCTCTGATTGGTCAGCGGGCCAAGTCAGTTTTAATTGGTCTTTCCGTTTCAGGTTCTTTGAGCTCTATTTTAACGATCTAGGCAGAAATTCTAAAGCTCATGGTGCAAAAGCATTAAGGACCTGTCCGAATCCACTTTTGCTGTTTTAAGGAGGGAAGAATCCGCTCTGTGCGACGCATGGTCTAACAGGGTTGTGCTTATTCTCTTCATGAGTTCTGGGTGTGTTTTGAGCATAACGTGCATTAAACCAATCAGAGTCTCGTCTCTCATTCCCTTTAAGAGTCAGTTGCGTCTCTCCATGGCGCATTTGCCATTTACATGACGGACTTTATAAGTGTAAAAACTGAACGCTTCACTAGCGAGAAAACAGTTAAACAGAGCATCTGCAGCACGAGGATAAAGAACGAGCCTCCTCCATTGGGCCTCTTTACTTTCTCTTTATTTTTACTCTTTAAATTACTCCATTTCCTTACTACACCAAAGTAAAGGTGTTGTACGCACTCCACTAAAGACATCATATTTAAGACTACATGTTTAATTTAGTTTAAGTGCAAAGATTTGTGTCTAAACTATTTCTAAATTCAGTTTTAATTTCCAGCAAGGAAATAAATGAACAATAACAATGAAGTGTGCTCAAAAAATCTAAATATAATCTTATGCCCCATATGGTGATGCAGACGTCTCCAAAACCCCACAGGTGGACAAATCTAAACTTGTTTTTATTAACACAAATATAAATATGCATATAATCAATAATAATACTAATAATAATAACATTATACAGATGCAGATGGTCATGAATAAACTGAAAAAGCCCCCCGAGGTGAAGAAGGCATGGAGGCAGTGGGTTTTATATTGATGTAGAAAGTAATAGTTTTTGTATAATTCTAATCCTATAGTTGTTTTCATCTGTAAAGATATTTGTGTATTGCTGTACATCCTGTGTGTATTCAGAAATGTGTAAGCATTAGAACCTGCATAGGCTCATAAATAACGCGCTCTGTGCTGAACTTTAGAGCAGCTTTCAGTTGGTCAATGGTGCGATCTATTACAGTTTCTCAAAATAGCAATGGACCAACAATGCAGCTTAACACACCTCCTTTATAGACCAGCACACCCATGAGTCCACAAAGTGGTGCAAATGGATTTGCTATTTAAACAACGTGGCGCAAAACAGGAAAATTAGGGTTGTGCTGGTTTGAAATAGCAACAAATCGCGCCAAACACATCTTGCGCCTTAATGCGCCAGGTGTATAATAGGGCTCTATATCTTTGTTTGACACTTTTTTGCAAGGATTTTGATTCTTTTTTTGTTGTTGTTTGAATTAATTTGTGACATAAGGTCTGTAAGCCCCTCCCCCTTCCATAAGCCTGCTCTGTTTTGATTGGTCAACAGGCCAAGTCTGTTTTGAATATAAACTAATAAAAATAGTAGAGTCTAGTGTTTCACTTATAAATCTAAAAGAAAACTAAAAAAAACACTGATCTTATAATCGGCTGTAAGGTTTTTCCCTTGACCTACTAATATAAACACTGTTTTTGCAATCATTTTGATACTTTTCAGTTTAATTAATTTTGTGGGTTTAGATTTCTAAGCCCCTCCCCCTTCCTTAAGCCAGCTCTGCTCTGATTGGTCAAGTCTGTTTTATATAAGTAGAATAATAACTAAGAGGAGACATTGTTTCACTTTATAAATGTAAAGAAAGTAGACTCAAAAAGGTGTCTTTAGCAGAAAGAAACACTGATCTTCTAATCTGATGTAAGGTTTTCCCCTTGACCTACTAACACAAACACACTTTCTTCTCCGCAGTCTGAAAGTGTGTCTTGTTGTAGCTTAAGAACCTTCCAAGGCGGCCCGGTAGTTTCCATCCTCAAGAATTAGGTCTGCTCAGGAAATTATGTGAGTGGTTGAGGCTTTGGGCCAATGAGGGTTTAGTGAGAATGAAAAGACAGCTGACATTAATTCCCTGACCTGTACTGATGCGAGCTTACTCTAGATAAACCAACTGTGCTGAAAAAACACTCAACACCGTGCTCTTATAATGCTGGCTGGATTACCCATGCACTGTATAACAAATAACCAAGTTTGTCTTATACTCTCTTAGAGTACATAGTGTTGCAGGGGGGGAAAGAGTACTGAAGTTAAACGTACTGTTGCATTGCTAATTATACTCAATGACAAGTAAAAGTGCTATGTACTTTCACAGTCCTGTGATTCCCGTCCAAACAAATCGCACGTAGAAAGTAAATCGCATCATACTGAACTACCTGAAGACCTGGGCGGGTTATAAATGCAGCAAACTGTTTGGAAGCATTATAAATTGTCCAAGAAGATGTCTAAAATTTACACGCAATGACCGGGATACAGGGCGATGCAGTGGCGCAATAGGTAGTGCTGTCGCCTCACAGGTCGCTAGTTCGAGCCTCGGCTGGGTCAGTTGCCGTATCTGTGTGGAGTTTGCATGTTCTCCCTGCGTTCACGTGGGTTTCCTCTGGGTGCTTCGATTTCCCCCACAGGCGGTACAGGTGAATTGGGAAGGCTAAATTGTCCGTAGTGTATAAATGTGAATGAGTTTGTATGGATGTTTCCCAGAGATGGGTTGCAGCTGGAAGGGCATCCGCTGCGTAAAACATGTGCTGGATAAGTTGGCGGTTCATTCCGCTGTGGCGACCCTGGATTAATAAAGGGACTAAGCTGATAAGAAAATGAATGAATGAATGACCGAGAGACATGCATTGATGACTGAAATGATCAAATAGTCTTGAACAGTAACTAATGCCTCATCCACACTAGCAGCGACTTTGTAGCTACCTGTCGCTCTGGGTGGTGATCTGTTGCAAACGCAGGTCTGTGTATTGGCCTGTTTTCACTGAGTGGTACGGTACGGGTCGGTACCGTTCACCTTTATCGGGCTTGCGTTTCCACTGCCAAAAGGTATAAACATATACAGCTCCTTACAGTCTCCGATATGTTACCAATTACAGAAAAACTACACACAGCATACTTTTAGTTCTTATTTGGGTTCAAAAACAACAGGAAATATAGCCCACAGTCAGAGCAAACCTCTCATCTGTGTCTTTAACAGCACATGCATCGTCTGTTAGAGAGTAATTCCGTCATTCCCAGTTCATAAGAGTCCAAAAGGCGATGATAATGATTAAACATGGCAGTTTGATCATGTTTTAGGTTGCTGAAAGAATCATTTGTTCCTTTGTCTTTTTCAAGCTTGTCCTTTGTTTTTTTCGTGCTTTTGTTTCAATAATCACACCCTCGTTATTATCAGCAGCTCAAGAATTTCGCTATTTCAAATATAGATGCTTCTTTTGTTTTCATTCTCTTGGCTTGTGCACACAATAGTGAGGCTTCTCTGTCAACTAATATCGTACGCATCTCGCTCTGCCTTTTGGTACCCTTTCGTCATGCTACGTACTCTCTGCAAGGGTACCCAAAATGTGGTACAGTACGGTTCAGTTTTTGGTACATTTTAACAGTGGAAATGGGCATAAAAGCGAACCGACCCATACGGTACCGTACCACTCAGTGGAAACAGACCATAAATCTACAGGACGGAGAATACAACCAGCCTCTGAGTGAGCTGAGAGAGGATAACATGAGCTTTATTGGTGCTTCTATTGGCTGTCACTCAGGAAAGCCCCTCTTCATTTGCATAAAGGTGAAGGATTCTCAGCTTTGTTGTGTCGCTTGACACGCCCACCTGCTCGCCAACAGTTGCTGTTGCTTGCATAGATGGAGGTTGCCGGAGGTCGCTCGCTCTCCGTTGAAATGAACAGTCGTTTGATGATTTGCTGTTGTAATTCACTTGTGGTGTGAATGAGGCTTAAATGCACTACAGAATGTTACGTTTACACACAAATTGCATGTAAACGCATCAGCTTTTCACAGCATAATACTCAATACTCTTCACTCTCAGAAACAAAGTTGCAAAAGCTGTCGCTGAGGTGGTACAGTTTTGAGGTACCCTTTTGCACATTAAAAGTTATATGAGGTACACATTTGTACTCTTAGATATATTTAAGCACCTGTTAGTAACAAAAAAACAGTTCCTTTTGAAAAGTTAGAGGCCAAGTGACAGATTTTGTACCTTTATTTCTGACAGTGTTGAGTACTTTTAAATGGTCTACTTTTTACTCATACTTTTAATGTAATATTTACAACAGATACTTTTACACCACCTGCACTATATTTTGGTAACAAGTAATGGTTCTTTTACTTGAGTATGATTTTTCAGTACTCTTTCCACCGCTGCCATTTCCTAGACCCTGTCCACAGTGTTTTCAAAAGCAAACTAGAAGAGAGAAGCCGTCGTGGATGCATGTTTCTACCGCAATGTTGCATGTTTCTACCGTAAAGCTGCTTTTCTTGCTTTTGTTTTTTCCTAATTTCTGTAACCATCCTTCGTCACATTCAAACCTCGGTCTAAACAAACCAGGCTTGTCAGAAAAGCCGTCCATTCGTAGGCAAACAATCAGCAGTATTGACATGTAGCATTGGTTTTAGACCTAACGTGCGGCAATATGTACCCGGGATCAATATTTGTTGATTTTTAAAAATGTACACCAGGGTACGTATTTCCAATGCGCCTGTGTTGATATGAACATGCTTCAATTTTATTGAAATTAGTTTGATAGTCCTTTCATTGGGCCCTCATTTAGACCTTGCTCTTTATGTTGCAAAAGAGCACAAATATTCGTAATCGACCCCAGTTTGGTGCTGGAAACCTGGATGCTCTTCTTTATACAGTTGCACTTCAGCTTGTCAGATGAGTTTGCAATTTTGGCAAAGATACATACCATACAGTTTGTATTGGGTCAGGCAATGACATATTTCAAAGTCCTAGATGCTTTTTTTTCAAGATTTTTTGGCAAATGTTGCCGTGGGCGTTGACTGCCGACAGCCTATCACCTATTAAAACTAAGCAGGGTTAAATCAGGACAGGGCTGAATCTGGAGAATAGCTAAGGTACAGATCTATGACAATCCATGTGTTGACATATGTCCTTTAAGAGATGTTAAAGGTGTCCTATTATACATTTTACTCTGGTGTTCCCAGAATCTGCTCAAAATACCTCACAGATGACTTATCAGATCATGATGAGCACAGATTATTTAATATAGCATGATATAAACATTTGTGGACTCAATTAGTGCCTCTTTAAATGCAAATGAGCAGCAGCACCACACCCTCTTTCCAGAAGTGGGCGGAGCTTTTACAGCTTGTGCCTCAGGTACTCCAGCAGCAACAATCAAAACATTTTCTTGATTTTTAAAGCCTTGTCAGTGTAAACTCCTTTTATACCAGTTTCCCTTTCAAGTCAGCTGTTAATAGTAAGCGAGGTTATCTCAAAGGCACACAAAATGCACATAACATTGCTTATGTCTCTGGATCCCAACATTTAGCACAGTATTTACAGAACTCAACCAGATCGCGCACATTTTGGCATGTCTATGCTTAGATTTAGGGCAAAGTGACATGCACTGTTTGTTTCTTGACAAAAGCTCAAGACTGCATCTGGGAGTCTGGCAAACCTGTTAATGATATAGAGAATAGCTCTTACTGAAGTGGCTTTGTGACTTTTGCAGGTCATTGGGAAACTTTATTTCCAAGTCCACCTTCAATTAAGTCTGTATAAGTTAAGTTACTAGATGCCTCGACTTTGGTGCACATATTATACGTAAGAGTAAGTCTTCCAAAGCTTGGAAACGTCTTTAAAGTGTAGGAAAAGTAAAGAGGTGCTAATAACGCCCCCAAAGAGAACTCCTGGGCTAGCCTCAAATCAGCATGTTTGTTGCTAGCAAGAATACTTAGTTTATTTTCAACAAAGGCTCATTGGAAATGTGTGTTTCAGACTACATTTTTTTATGATTGACTGCAGTTTCTAGGTAAAAAGAACACTAGGGCCTCGTGTATTTATTATCAACCAAATGTATCTGGATCAACATATCTTACATTTTGCTGAGGCATTTCTAATGAGTCTGGGCTTTCAAGATCTCCTTCTTGTTTCCTTGCAAATAAACTGCTTGGGTGAAAATTTGTCCCCAGTGTTCAAGTGGTCTTTCATATCACATCGTCTTTCTTCCCACATCTTTTACTCAATCCCACAATGTTCTCTTGTAGGGATGGTCCTCCTGATGCCGTACAGGATCGGGATGAAGAATCTGACCTTGCAAGCTTTAACATAGTTTAGGTAAGACAGATTAGATAAGGTCGCCAAAATATTGTTTGTTACATAATTTTGTTTAGTGCCAGAGACCTTCACATACAGTGGGCTCAATGTCCAAGGTTATCAATCTGACATTGCCTCCAAATCATTACTTAACATAGGGAGCATAGGGATTCAGTTCCCTTTCTAGATGATGGAGGGAAACGTCTGTCCTCAAGTTCACATGTTGATTTGCAGGAACTCATTATCAAATGCTGCAATTACTGCTCCCGAACTACCTCTAGTCATTTAGCAGATACTTTTTATGCAATGAGTAAAACATCAAGGGATTTATCGTTGAGTGAGAATTTTCATATCTACTGCTACTAATGCAAACCAAATGATTTTGTTTGAAAAATACAAGCTAGAGTAGCCAAGGAATAACTAATGCTAATGATAGGCAACATTTAGAGCAATGCTACCAGGCAACTTTGGGAAATGAGGCCATCAGTGGGCAACCAGGTGAGCCACAGGACAACTAATTAAGGCCACCAGATTCAGATACACTTTTTTTGTCCATTTTCAATTGGATAGCAGCAGAGCAACATCGCTCTCCATTGAAAAGTGTGAGGGTGGGTTTGACAATCCACCTGTAGGTCACACACTTGTTTTCTCTCCATATGCACCAGGCACTCCATGCTTGTTAGAAAACATTGTGCAATTCTGAGTGTGCTCCACACAGGTGAGTGGGCTTGGCACACCACCTGTAGGACACAATTTCTTCTCTCTGTGTGATCTGGAAAAGGTAACTTGTCATAGCATAGATAAACTCTCTGATATTTTGAAGTGCTTTGCTTTGGATAAAAGCATCTGCTAAATAAGTACATGTAAAATGCATTAGTAACACCTGTCTTGTTTCGTTTGATTGATTCAAACTCAAGTTCTTTTCTCTCTTTGGTGCTGATCTTTTGGCTGGGTGCGAATACAGCTATGTGCACACCAAACAAACGGGCTATGGGCACACTCACACTATGCTATCCCAATCGTGCCCAGGTGCTCTGAATCGGGACCAGCAGGCTCAGGCCTGGCCTGGTTGGAAGTGGTGTGCTAGAGCACGGTTCGCTTGGGCTTTGGCGCAGTATGCTTGTAGTGTGAGTGCAAAGTGCGCCTGAGCCCGAAACTGAAGACAAGACATGACTTTTAAGGCACTGCTTCTTCTTACTGTTCAATGAACACGAACTGTGATAATTTATTAAAGATGCAAACCCCTCACTTCACGACATCTGCACCTTCAGCAAACCTCCGAAATACCTCCTGCGAAATATTCGACTGTGTGTCACTGCATCCTGAACCACTAAAATGATATAACTAAAGCAATGTCCACTGTGCTGAATGAGAGCGCTTCTCTTCTGTTAATCTGAACAGTGTATCATCGATGACGGAAGTGTGCTCTGGCTTGGATGCAATGTGAGTGCAGGCCGTTAGGGAAGAAGGGAGGGGGGACAAGTCTGCTTCGGCACGGTTCAAGGCAACTGTACATAGTGAAAGTGTGCCCTAAGACCCTGCTGAATAGGTGCTCTAATGTCCGCTTCCAGATGAACTCTAGTATGGTTAATTCAAGGTGTGAATAAGATCTGACACAATTGCAGAAATCCTTGCACCGTTTGAATTATGAGGATCCCATAGTTTGAGTTTGAGGTGCACCTGATCTGCTGTTGCTGTGGCTTAAAGGTTAGAAAGTTGGTCTTGTGATCAAAAGGTTGCTGGTTTGAGTCCCGGCACCAGGGGAGTTGTCTGCATTTCCTGCCGATTCACTTACTCCAGGGAATTAGCTCAGCCATGGGATGGAAAGTGGATGATATAAAGGTTGCAAGTGATGCAACTCCAACCTTCGATCTTTGAACCTTCCACCCTCAATACTGTGAGGTCATTCCCTTGAAACCCCCGAGTTGCTTTTGGAGAAAAGCGTCTGCTAAATTCTTAATTGTCAATGCAGACATCATCTGTGAACCACCACTAACAAATCACAGTCTATGCTTCAGCTCTGCTACAAGATTTATGGGTAGATAAAATACATATAAAATAAAAACTTGTGCAAGCAAAAGACCCAGTCGGTCCTTCAGAACTGCAGCAAGAGTTTGTAAGTTTGTGAGCAACAGGAGTGCAAGCATTTCTGTCCACTTTAACACAGGCGTGGGTTTGTTTGCAATCTCTGCTTTGCTTGCAGAAAGGTCAGTGTGAACACAAACTACACCAAATAAAAAAAATCAACATTGTGTTTGGTCCGGACCAAAACTAGGGAACCAGCGGACTCTTCTTGTGTGAATATTCCCTAAAACACTTTGTTGAGTACAGTTGTTATACACAAAAAGCAAGATTGTTTTGAGATCTAAGAGTCCTCCAAAGATGAGAACATGTATAGGGAGAATCACACGTGGGTTTGTTTGCGATCTCTGCTTCACTTGCAGAAAGATCAGCATGGATGTAAACCGCACCAAATAAAATAATCTACATTGTGTTTGGTCCAGACCAAAGCTCAGGAACTAGCGGAGTCTCCTAGTGTGAATACACCCTAAAACACTTTGCCATGTACTGTTGTTACACAAGACAAGCAAGATTGTTTCGAGATCTGGGAGTCCTCCAAAGATGAGAATTATGTATGGGGTTTAAAAACTGGGTTTTGTGCAAAATGTTCATTGTCTTGTTTGTCTTTTTAACCGTCGAGTAAAGAATTTAGCCTTTTTAACCTTTTTTAATTGCAGTATTCTGTAGAGGGACTGGAAATGAAGAAGGTGTGTGTGCAGATATCCTTAAGCGAGGATCTCGGGTCTCCTAAAGCACAATCATGAGTTCTGCACACAAAACGTTTGGCTCTGACAACCAAAGCATGCCAAGTATTCAGGTTGGAGGACTAAATTCTGCTTCAATTCTGTCCAAATACAAAATAAAAGTAATTCAGCACATGTGATTGTTTTTGTTGGTGTTTCTTCCTCTAGGGGATCTTAACCTTCTTGCATGACGCTGGATACGTCAGAATAATGGTAGGTCAGACACCAATGCCTCTATATTTTATGTGTTCCTCATTGTCTTTTTCATAAAAATGGAGTCATTTGACCACTAGACCTTATTAAAATCACTGTATCCAGCTTATTCTGATTCATTTGTTGCCTTGGGTAAATGGTTGGGGGAAAAATAGCAGTACATGATCAAACCACTTGTATTACAATCCAGTGTGTTTACAACAATACTTTAAATGTATACAATAAGAAAATGCTATATCAAGCAGAATAGCATGTTGCTTTGTATGGCTAAAATTCAATGTAAGTGAATGAGGCTGGAAGTGTAAAATGTCAATATATATTAATAGGTCAGTAACCCAATGTTGGGTCAAATTATCCAAGGCAAACTAACCATTGGGCGAAAGTGTGTCGTTTAAATCGAATAAAAAAATAAACCTAAAGGTCAATTTTTGACCTAACATTGGGTTACGATAACCCAGCTTTTTAGAGTCTAAAAATTAGCTGTAAAATGTAGAAGTTTGCTAGTTTAGACCCTGCTAGCAGCACACAATTAACCTTCAAACTAAACACCGACCGCAGGTCCCTTCTCTGCGATCGCATCTGTACAATGTTACATTGGGTAAACGTATATGCTGAATAAGTTCCTGCTCATATATCTTTGAATTGTAGATATTCAGAATGAGTTATTCTCAGAATCTATTTTAAGTCCTCAGGCGCCCCCTGTTGTTTGCTATTGGAATGACCTGAAAATAAAAATTCTAGTTTACTACTCCAGAACTCTCATATTTGTGTTGTTTTTCACTCCAGGGTCCATGCTGGGGAAAGATTGATATCTGTTCAGAGTTTTGACGGTCAAGGTCGTACGTCAAAGAATTAAGGTTAGTCTGAGATTCAAACTAAGTAAGTACAAAGACATACTTGATTAACTAAAAATGCTGGGTTGTTGCAACCCAGTGTTGGTGAAATAACCTATTGAGTTAAAACATGTAGTTTAACATCCAACATTTCATTTCTCAGTATTTGACCCAATATTGTGTTACGACATCCCAGCAGAGTAGCCTTGTTTGACAATCTGATGTGTATGTGTAAAGCTAAACATTTAGTTAGTTACCATACCTGCTTTCCGTTAAATTGAGTCAGCTACTCTCTAAAAAATGCTCAGTTGGTGTAACCCAATGTTGGGTCAAATATGCACCAACAACATTGGTTTAACTTTTTCTATTAAATTTAAATGACACTTTTTAACCCAGAATAGTCAATTTTTGGACTATTATTGGGCTAAACAATCCAGCACTTTGGTGCTTCTGTATGTCAATCTCTAAAAAGTGTGTTTTATTTTTTAGTTCAGGTATTACACTCTGTTGTGACAATGTGGTGTCAAATATGAACAAAACCAATCGCTGGGTTAAAAAGTGTCATTTAAATTTTATTTGAAAAACACATTATCCATGTTTGACCCAACATTGGGTTATGAAAGCCCAGCATTTGTAAGTTTTGTATTTTTTGTATAACTCAAATGTTATTATGAGCCACATATAATCCAGCCAGAAACCGTGATTTAGAGTTAAAGCGCACAGTATCCTCAAAAAAAGAAAATGATCTTATTTGGTATATTGTTTTATCTAAAAGAGCCTGCATTGCATTGAAGATATGAGTTTGATTGGTTCATGCATCTCCTGAAAATCGAACCTGTGATCTTGCCATTGAAAGCACCATTATCAACTGTTGATGGTTAAAATGTTCTTTAACTTTATCGCCTTCGTTTTAAGTCACTTGCATATAGAAATGTAAGGTTTTCTACTTAATAACTGCTACTAATGTTCATAAATTGCGCTCCACCACTGTAGCAGGTGCGTAAATGTTATATATAAAGAGATGAACATGTATTTAAAAGGTCTTAATTAGTTCCTCTTGTGGCTGAGAAGAGAATTACATCAAGCAGTTTATATTTTTCTGTAGTTGAAACACTGCCACCTGGTGGAAATTGACCTTCAGTAAGAATTGCTGGATGTTCTGTTTATTATGGATAAATCCATATGTTCTGTTTATTATGGAGTTAATTTCTCATTAGATCACTGATAATTGCTAAGCACCACCTTAAAAATGGTAGTAACCAATCATACGAAAGCATTTGTTCGGTCCGTTACGTACTCTTAAGTTACTTTAACTTGTTAGAATTAATATTATAATATGTAATCTATCATTATAGTATGCATTATCAAATTACTTCTTTTCAAATGAGGCGCTTCTCTTTTTAGACTATAAAATTATTGCTTATATTTAAATTAAATCATGATTGTGTTTGTCAATCTCATTTTAAAATGCTGCAGTTGTTGTAGGATTAATATTTAACAAGTTTTAATACTTCGTGAGGACATTTCACTGGCAATTGTTCATTGCAGTTCAGTGCATTCCTTTCTGCAGATTGAAATTCAATTAATCTGTACATCTGAGCTTAGTCATTTCATTGAGAATTTGAGATGCATATAATATTTATGATTGAGTCTTATTGATTTGTAGTCAACATTAGGATGTTCTTTACATCATTTTTATTATTGAACTAATTTAAATAATACAATATATTGATTTGATTGTTCTTTACAACCAGGGAAACTCACGTTTGTTTGATTGAGAAGTACATATATATTCCCCAATTTCTGTTTAAAGGAGAGATTTCTCCAACACATTTCTGCACATAATAGTGTTAATAACTCATCTCTAATAACTGATTTATTTTCTCTTTGTCATGATGACAGTAAATAATATTAGACTAGATATTCTTCAAGACACTAGTATTTCGCTCAAAGTGACAACAAAGGCTTTACTAGGTTAATTAGCAAGTCATTGAATAACAGTGGTTTGTTGTGGAGACAATCCAAAACTAATATTGCTAATAATATTGAGCTTAAAATGGGTTTTAAAAAATAATAAAAACTGCTTTTATTCTAGCTGAAATAAAACAAATAAGACTTTCTCCAGAAGAAAAAATATTATAAGAAATACTGTGAAAAATTCCTGAATCTGTTAAACATCATTTGAGAAATTAAAAAAAAATATTTATATATATATTTCAGATGCATAATTTTGCCCTCATCTATACATGTGATTTCAGAATATGCACATACTCTCCAGCACATTATTTAAGAGTGACGTAATTTCATAATTCAGTGTAAAGTTCATATTTGATGAGTGATTGTGATGACTGAGCACTGCTGACTGATGACGGGTGAAGGTTCAGTTTGTCATGAAGCACGTGTGTCAAATGTGTTTTATTGGTGTGAAGTCTGTCTGAGTCTGATGCAAACGTCTGCTCTCGTCTGAGGTGGCAGTCCGTTCACTTATCTTTATTATCTAAAAATTAGATCATTCTGTCATCATTTACTCACCATCATGTTATCTCAAACCTGTATGACTCTCTGTCCTGCAGAATATATATATATATACAGTTCAAGTCAGAATTATTAGCTCCCCTGTTCATTTTTTTTCTTCAGTTTCTGTTTAACAGAGAGCAGATTTCTTCAACACATTTCTGCACATAATAGTGTTAATAACTCATCTCTAATAACTGATTTATTTTCTCTTTGTCATGATGACAGTAAATAATATTAGACTAGATATTCTTCAAGACACTTCTATACAGCTTAAAGTCACATTTAAAGGCTTAACTAGGTTAATTAGGGTAACTAGGCAGGTTAGGGTAATTAGGCAAGTTATTGTATAATGATGGTTTGTTCTGTAGACTATTGAAAACAAATATAGATTAAAGGGGCTAATAATATTGAGCTTAAAATGGTGTTTAAACTATTAAAAACTGCTTTCATTCTAGCCGAAATAAAACAAATAAGACTTTCTCCAGAAGAATAAATATTATCAGACATACTGTCAACATTTCCTGAATCTGTTCAACATCATTTGAGAATTCTTTAATTCTCTTAAAAGAGAAAAGAAAATTCAAAGGGGTGCTAATACTTTTGACTTCAACTGTATGTATGTATGTATGTATGTTAGAAGAGTTTAGATGCAAAACCTCTAAATGCCGTTTGATATTTTCTTTTAAAATTAGCAAGTTCTTTTCATTTGCCTTTAAAGTGAAATACTTGAACATAAACATAGGAGGCTAAGAAAAACACTGATTTTGGGAGAATGTCTGATGGCATTTAGAGGTTTTTGCATCTGAACTCTTCATATATATATATATATGTATATATATATATATATATATATGTGTGTGTGTGTGTATATGTGCTCTTTTGTCCATACATGCACTAAACTGCAAAATAGTATTTTTGTACTTTTTTTTTTTTTACATTTTTGTCTTGTTTCTATTTCAAATATCAAAAACAAATTTAATCAAGAAGCTTTTTCAGGCAAAAAAATTATGTTGTTTTAAGAAATAAGTCAAAATTAAGTGTTTTCCATAAAATGAGCTAAATAATCTGCCAATGGGGGAAGCAAAATAATCATGTTTTCGCTTTAATGCAAGCTTATCTTGCTCACCCCATTGGCAGATTATTTTGCTTGTTTTAAACCTTTAAAAACTCTTTAAAACTTAATATCTTGATTTATTATTTCTGAAAATTAGGCAATACTTTTCACTTGTCAGGAAAATGCTTGAAAAATTTGGACTAGAAACACGTCACGGTGGCGCGGTTGCTGATTCGAGCTGGGTCAGGTGGCGTTTCTGTGTGGAGTTTGCATGTTCTCCCCGTGTTGGCGTGGGTTTCCTCCAGGTGCTCCGGTTTCCCCCACAGTCCAAACACATGCGCTATAGGGGAATTGATGAACTAAATTGGCCATAGTGTGTGTGTGTGTGTGTGCATGTATGTGTAAATGAGTATGTATGGGTGTTTCCCAGTACTGGGTTGCAGCTGGACGAGCATCCGCTGCATAAAATATAGGTTGGAATAGTTGGTGGTTCATTCCGCTATGGCGACCTCTGAAATAGAGACTAAGCCGAAGGAAAATGAATGATGTTTATGAGATACAAAAAAAGATTTAACAGAACAGCATTAATTTTTAATTTTGAAACATTATGAATGCTTTTGCTCATTTTAATGCTTTCTAGCTGAATTAAAGCTTTATTGAATACGCTATTTTAATGCTTCTCCTTTCACTTGTATTTTATTTGTTTGTGGTGAAAATAGTTTAAACATCAGTATTGAGTTAAATTGGTTAAAGTTTTATTACATTTCTATATTTGTAAATGATAGTAGTTGCCTCATTGTGGTTTGTTGTCATCAGTTGTTTTGATGTAGTGGTATTTGCTCAGAAAACACAGCGTGACCCCAGTGGCTTGTGTTTCGATTTGAGGAATTCCTTGAAAATGTGTGGGTTTTTTAATAATTGTAAATGTGCAGGTTTTTTGCACTGGTGTCCTGGTTGACCTGTCCTGCCTGAGTGTGCAACTCCTGTCTGCGTTTGCATCATTCATTCGGCTGATCTGAGATCTGAATGCTGCAATGAGTGGCACTGTTACTTTCTGAGAGAGCGTTTTACTGCATGATGAAATGGTAGAAGCATTCATAATAGTCCATGTACTATCAGAGAGAGATGAGTAGACAAATAGATGGATGGGCAGACGGATGGATGGATGGATGGATGGATGGATGGATGGATGGAAGAAATGATGAATGAATGGACGGGTGGACCGATAGATAAACAGATTGATGGATGGATAGGAGAATAAACAGTTAGATAGATAGATAGATAGATAGATAGATAGATAGATAGATAGATAGATAGATAGATAGATAGATAGATAGATAGATAGATGGACAGATGGATGGATGGATGTATAGATGGATGTATAGATGGATGGATGGATGGATATATGGAAGGGTTGCATAGATGGATGGATGGGTAGACAAATGGATGGATGCATAAATGGATGGATGGATGTATAGATGGATGGATTGATATATGGAAGGGTTGCATAGATGGATGGATGGGTAGACAAATGGATGGATGCATAGATGGATGGATGGATGGATGGATGGATGGATGGATGGGTGGATGGATGGATAGATAGATAGATAGATAGATAGATAGATAGATATGGATAGCCAGAAGGATTGATTGATTGATTGATTGATTGATTGATTGATTGATTGATTGATTGATTGATTGATTGATTGATTGATTGATTGATTGACAGACACATGGATAGAAAGAAGGGCTAATTGATGTATAGAAGGATGGATGGATAGATAGATAAATGGATATATGGTGGGGTTGGATGCATGGATAGACAAATGATTGATAGATGATGGATGGATGGGTGGAAGGATGGATACACAACTGGATTGATTAGATGGATGGATGGATGGATATATGGAAGGGTTGCATATATGGATGGATGGATATATGGAAGGGTTGCATAGATGGATGGATGGGTTGACAAATGGATGCATAAATGGATAGATGGATGAATGGGTGGACAGATGGATGAATAGATCAATGAATGGATAGATAGACAGATGGATAGATAGACAGATGAATAGATAGAAGGGTTGATTGATGGATGGATAGCCTGAATGATTGATTGATTGATACATGGATAGAAAGAAGGATTAATTGATTGATAGATATATAGAAGGATGGATAGATGGATATAAGGTGGGGTTGGTTGGATGGATGGATGGACAAATGATTGATAGATGGATGGATAAACAGATATTTGGATGGATGGGTAAGCAATGGATAGCTAGAAAAGTTGGATGGATGGATGGATGGATGGATGGATACACAAATGGATTGACTGGATTGATTGGATGGATGGATGGATGGATGAATACACAAGGATGGATGGATAGATGGACCAATGGACGGAAAGACAGATAAATGAATTGATGAATGGATGAATCAACTGGACAACTGGATAGATACAAGGGTTTGATGGATGGATAAATGGATGGTTGGTTGGTTGGATGGATGGAGAACTGTATAGATAGAAGGGTTGGATGGAGGAACAGATATACAAATTATAGATGGAAGGATTCATGGATGGATAGACAAATGGATGGATGAGTAGATAAGTGGATATACATATGGAAGGGTTGGATGTATAGTTGGATGGATGATAGCAGCTGATTTTCTGAATATCTGAATATGTTGTGACTGGTGTTTTTGGCTTTACTGGAGCAGGAGGACAGTGAAGTGCCATGAGCTCTAATGAACTCTGATGTTGTCTATCTAGTGAGCGCCGGTCACTCATGAGCTCGTGCTCTACATGTGATGTAACTGAGTGGATATTTCAGGTAATGGGGTCTGCTGTAATAGGATCAGCTGCTGGATTTAAGTTATTTGGAGTCATTGACGCACTGCATTGTGGGAATGCACACAAACATTCCGCATGTGACATTTCGCATGTAATCACTCCTAATTCTCATTATTGGTCTGATCAGGTGCTTCTGCTGTAATAGTATCGTTCATATTTGGCATTTTGTGCATGAAATAGTGATATATTCAGACTTTTGCGATGCTGAATACTGTCAGCTCAGTGGATGAATGAGATTTTTGATGTTTTGGGGTTTCTCAGCAGCACAAGTGATCATAATTATCAGTTGTATTTCATATAATCTTATAATAGTAAAAGAAAAACTCCACAATAGGGTTTTAATGACCTTAAAAAAAAAAGAAAATTAGTGTTGGACTGATCATTTGTGATATAATGTGAACATTGTTGGGAAAGTTACTTTACTTTTACTTTATTTTTTTACTTATTTGCACAAGAATACAAAAACATTACAATAAAACTGAAAAAATAAGCCATATTGTGCAGGAAAAGGCAAAAAAAAAAAAACTAAATAATAATATTAATGAAAAGACAATTACAAAACAATTACAACAAATGCTAAATTACAGTTACAGTGCAGTTACTTCATTCATTCATTCATTTTCCCTTCGGCTTAGTCCCTTTATTACTCAGGGGCCAACACAGTGGAATGAACTTATCTAGCATATGTTTTATGCAGCGGATTTCCCTTCAGCCGCAACCCTGTACTGGGAAACACCCATACACTCTTGCATTCTTTCACACACATACACAACGGCCAATTTAGTTCATCAATCTCTCTATAGCGCATGTGTTTGGACTGTGGAGGAAACCGGAGCACCCGGAGGAAACCCACACCAACACGGGGAGAACATGCAAACTCCACACAGAACCACTAACTGACCCAGCCGGGACTCAAACCAGCGACCTTCTTGCTGTAAGGCGATCGTGCTACCCACTATTATTACATGATTAATATTGTATTTAAATTATTGTATTAAAAATTGCTTTTCTGATAAAGTAATTAAAATAGCTTGTCAATAAATAATTTCATTCCTTCACTCAATACTGCTTAAAGTCCATATAACTCTCAAAGCATATAGAAATCTTTATTATTTCAATTCCCAATTACAAACTCATAATCAAAGTCAAATGAATGAATGAATTGGTTTATTTAACAGGGACATACAAAAAAAATACATTAACCTCAAAAAGGCAAGATGCATTGTGCCAGGATGTAGCAGGATTGCTATTTTCCACCTGCAGTCACTGGACAGATATCAATCCCACATAACAAATGTCTTCTGACCCAGCTCCGGGCCACACAATAACTTTTCCCTTGGCCCAAGTATCGGTCCTGAAGTGGCCCATGACTCGATTAAAGACAAGTGCCACACATGGGCCATAACCAGCCTGAATCTCAGCCAATTGATCACCCTTAACTGTCCCTGAACTGGGCCAAAACAGGTTTATTATTGGTACCGATTCTCAGCTATACGTTTACGTAACCAGAAACCCCAAAAACTAAACCATAACCCAGCCTGATATTACCTAAACAATGTGAACAATCACTACACTGATCTGGGCCACACACCTCCCATCCACAACTGGCCCAAATATAGTTTGCCAACATGCATGCAGTGCCATCATTGCCATGCATGGCCCACATTCGGCTGACATTATGCATGCCAGTGCCGGCAACACGCCAGCAGTGCTATAATGAGGCCACATTTGGGCCAGGCCCATTTGCTATGTGGAAATGAAGGCGATAATAATCAATTAATTAAAAAGTCCATTTAAAACATACAGGCATAATGGCAGATAAACTAAAACACTGACTAATCAAAAGCATCTCACTCAGTGTGTACACATTTGATTTGACAAAAAACCACCTCCTAGAGGATTTTATTCAAAGTAATGACAACATGGTTTATAATAATCATATTGTTTAATTAACCAATTTATGAGTTAATTCAGTTTTTAACCATATAAAAATACATTTATTCATTATTTTATTTATTTATATGAACATATGCTTAAAAACAATAAATAAATTAAATAATTAAATTAAATAAATTGCAGGGAGAGTCTGCATGTTCTCCCCGTGTTGGTGTGGGTTTCCTCCGGGTGCTCCGGTTTCCCCCACAGTCCAAACACATGCGCTATAGGGGAATTGAGTAAGCTTGTCCATAGTGCGTGTGTGTGAATAAGAGTGTATGGGTTTCCTAGTGATGGGTTGCAGGTGGATGGGCATCCACTGCGTAAAACACATGCTGGAATAGTTGGCGGTTCATTCCACTGTGGTGAACCCTGAATATTAAAGAGACTAAGCCGAAAAGAAAATGAATGAATGAATGAATAAGTTGCAGGGAATTGTGAGAAACTTTATTTCTCATAAAATTCTAAGTATATATTTACAGTTATTCACCATATATAATAATACAACTTTACTGTGTAGCAGATTTTTACTTAATAACATTAGTTATTTTCACCATTAGATATTTTACAGAAGGTTCCACAAAAACAGCAATAATTCTACAATTGATGTTAATGTAAAAATCCTACATTGTCTTAAGAAAACAGCACATTTTCATAGGAATCTTTAAATTATTTACTAAAATGGGACAAAACAAAATCTAAAAGTTTCTGAAACTCTTTCCCACACTAATAGGACACAATGCAATAGTAGTAAAAGAGTGTATGGGTGATTCCCAGTGATGGGTTGCAGCTGAAAGGACATCCGCTGTGTAAAACATATGCTAGAATAGTTGGCGGTTCATTCCTCTATATCAACCTCTGATTAATAAAGGCACTAAGCCGAAAAGAAAATGACTGAATGAATGTTGGTAAATTGTAGTAAGTTGTAGTAGTAATTGTAGTAAAGCCATGGTATTTTTTGCGAAGGTAACCTCTTTCCTGTTAGTAAACGTGATCTGTGTTAGGTCAGAGAAAGGTGTTTGTGTGTGTGTGTGTGTTTGTGTGTGTGTGTGCGCAGGAAGCAACGTCTTTGTACATATAATTGAAAGGCATTTCTGTTCCGGTGAAACCTACTAACTTACTGATACACTGACATACTAACCCACAGACCCACTGAATTACACTAATCCTGCATCTATAAACACACACGCACTCACACCGTAGGCGCTGATAATCTGCACGCAGTGTGGTGTGTAAGTCGTGTCCTCATCAATGGGACACAGAGAACCAGGTCATGTGACGCGCGCTTCATTACAGCACATTATAATCTGTGCACTTTAGAAACGCTGGGTTGTTTTTAACTCAACGCTGGGTGCAATACACTGTAAAAAATGCTGGGTTCTACACAATCGATTTGTGTTGGGACAAGATGAATGAATTAAGTTACTTATTAGTTTTAGCTAATTTAAGACTGAATTCATTCATTCATTTTCCTTCGGTATAGTCTTTATTTCAGAGGTCGCCACAGTGGAATGAACCGCCAACTATTCCAGCATGTGTTTTATGCAGCGGATGCCCTTTCAGCTTAAACACAGTACTGGGACAAAAACCCAGCAGCTGTTTTAATTATGACGGTGTAAATCTGATGGCTTTATGGAGACTGATTTTATTTATTCACCTCTTTTATTTAGGTTTTTTTCCTTTCACTTTCTGACTTTTGTATATCGTGTTAAGGTTTTAAGATATTATATATACTATATATTATTTTCGGATACATTTAAGCTGTAGGTTGGGAATCACCATTTACTGTAAAAAGGTTTTCTCCTGGTTTGTGGCAGCGAGGGAGAAAGGGAAGTTTGTAGTAATTTTATTTGGAGTACTTTATTTTAGCAGGTAAGTTAGGATTATTTCCCTGTAAGTTAGCTGTCTTTTTGTTTGTTATTTTGGCCTGAATTCCCTTCCGAAGAGATGCGTCCGAGATCTTTATTGTTTACAAAAATAAACCTTGTTATTGCTTGATAAACTGGTTGTGATCATTGTGAGCTGGAGAAGGGGAAAACCTTACATTTATTATTTAAAAGTTTAATTATTTTTTTTGTTATTGTTCTGGCCAACCCTAGACTGGAGTGCATTTCCGAATATCATCGTTAGCCAACCAAGGTCACAAGTTGTGTCGTTAAAAACATAGTTTGTTGATTTGCCGTTTCCCAAATCCATCGTTCCAACGAACATTCGTGAACTGCGTCGCAAACTTCCATGCTTGCAACTACACCCCTGGAGCTGTAGTTAGAAACATAGTTCCTGGTTGTGTTCTATTCCCTCTTATCCCTCCTATGCCCTATTCATTTAGAACATTCTAACATTTAAATTTGGAATGTTTTTTTTTTAAGTCGTCTCTCTTAGGTGTAATTAGGTTTCAAACTATTTTTACAGTTCAGTTTTAGCGATCTTTATGTTCACACTTGTGCTCCCTTCGTAGTGCACTTTGAAAACATTGATGCCCTTTGGAACACAGTCGTGGCTCATAGTGAAAGCTATAAGTGACCTATTAATAAAAAGCGGAATTTATGTTAAATTTACAAAGCTTATGAAAACAAAAAACAGCATACGTTAATGTTTTTAATTTATAGTAGGTAATTTATGAAGTATCTGTGCTGTATATGACATGGGCCTGCTGGTTAGAACATTTCTGCAGTGGTTTACATGTCAGATTGTAAGTAGACTTTTCAAAAAAATAAAATAAAAGAAACAATATCCTACTTAATAATAATCATAATAATCATTAATATTTTTAATATTATTATTAAAGTAGGATTTTTTTTATTCCCTAGTAAATAATACATTTAATTTCTTAATAAATAGCCTCATTATTTATTTATTTATATGACTTATATATGAGGTTAGAATACCTGTTAGCTTTTGTAAGTGATTTTATAAGCGTTTTATAATAGAATATATAATGTTCTCAATAATATTAGTAAAGCAAACACAGGCTCTAGATGTGCCGTTTACAGATATTTCAGTTAATATGGAAAGCGACTGCATGTTTTTACCAAATCTAATATTGGATTTTATTTTAAATGTGTGTGTGTGTAAAACAATAGAATTCGCACAGATAAATGATGGGCTTCTTCTGTAAAGAAGTAGTTACTCCACCCAGTTTAGAGCATCATTATAGGTGTTTTACATTAACATTGGTAAAGCGATGGATCTGCTGCAGAGAAACTACGAGTTTTGGGAAACACTCGTCACTACATCGCTCTTTTCCCAAATGATGCATCATACTATCATAGTTCAGCAGCGAGTTACGTCATTGTTTGGGAAACACACCCCTGGTCGGGACGTAACAATAGTATAAGTATGAATTTATTAAATGGGCCTTGAGATGGTCCCTAATTACACTATTTATACATCTTTTTAATATCATTACATGAAAATACAGTCGTTTATTGTTCATTCATGTTAACTCACAGTGTATGTTTATGGATTTTAATAATGCATTAGTTAATTTTAGACTATGATTAATAAATTCTGCATGTTCATTATTAGTTCACGTTAGTAAATATATTAACTCATGAAAAGATGTATTTACTAACGTGAATAAATAATAAGCAGTAGATTTATTACAGTATTTATTCATATTTTTAACATTAGTAAATGCAGACAAAGTCATTCATTGTTAGCATTAAGTGCATTAGTTAATTAACAAGCATTTTAATAATAATTAGTAAATGTTAATCTATGATAATTCATTCATTCATTCATTTTCCTTTCAGCTGAGTCCCTTTATTAATCAGGGGTCGCCATGATAATAAATCTAGTATAATAATAATATGGCATAAATATAGTTCATTATTAGTAAACATATTAACTAATGAAACCTTACTGTAACTCAAATGGCCTTCCATTCAAGCTCAAGTGGGTTGTTTTTAGTAATAGTCATCCAAAAAGATCCTTCAGAAGAGATATTGTTGTATTCTATATTCTGTATTTTGCTTAAGAGTCAATAAAAATGGCTAATAAATGACTTTATAGGCTTGTGTGACCTGCTGAAATCAGCAGTGTTGGATGGGATCACGCTCCAACCGTCAGTCAGGGACAAATGCAATACTTCTGTACACAAGCTGAGGGTGGGAACTGCCAAAGTTTACCGTTCTCTCCGACTGGTTGCATCAAGTTATGTCTCACGTACAGTTCAGTCCAAAAGTCTGGCGCTTGCTTCTGTGTGCTGAGCTTCTGTTTGCATTCATTTTTGATTGAATGCCTTCTCATAACTCAATTGAGAAGTTTGGTTTAAAATGAACGTAAAGCAATGAATGAGTCTTGTTTAGTGACTGTACAGAGTCAAAAAAAGTGCTGGGTTGTTTTTAACTTAACATTGTTTGCATTCTCATTACTGGAGTGGGAAGTTTGGTTTAAAATGTAACATAAAGCATGCACAAAGGTCTGATTTGAAGACTGAGTATAGAGTGTAATGTTTCATTTAATGACTGATTATAGAGCGTAAAACATGCTGGGTTGTTTTTAACCTAACATTGGGTCTTTTGTTTGCATTCAGTTTTGATTGAATGCGTTCTCATAACTGGATTGAGAAGTTTGGTTTAAAATGAACGTAAAGCAATGAATAAGTCTTGTTTAATGACTGTACAGAGTCTAAAAAATGCTGGGTTGTTTTTAACCTAACATTGGGTCTTTTGTTTGCATTCAGTTTTAATTGAATGCGTTCTTATAACTGGATTGAGAAGTTTGGTTTAAAATGAACGTAAAGAAATGAATGAGTCTTATTAAATGACTGTATAGAGTTTAAAAAATGCTGGGTTGTTTTTAACCCAATGTTGGGTCTTTTGTTTGCACAAATGTTTAATTGAATGCATTCTCATAACTTGAGTAAGGAGTTTGGTTTAAAAATGAACGTAAAGAAATGAATGAGTCTTATTAAATGACTGTATATAGTTTAAAAAAATGCTGGGTTGTTTTTAACTTAACATTGGGTCTTTTGTTTGCATTCATTTTTTGATTGAATGCGTTCTCATAACTCGATTGAGAAGTTTGGTTTGAAATGAACGTAAAGCAGTGAATGAGTCTTATTAAATGATTGTACAGAGTCTAAAAAATGCTGGGTTGTTTTTAACCTAACGTTGGGTCTTTTGTTTGCACAAATGTTTAATTGAATGCATTCTCATAACTCGAGTGAGAAACATGATTTAAAAATTAATGTAGTGGGTGCAATAGCCTAATGGTTAGCGTGCTGACATTTGGTGCAGTAGCACTTCAGGGCATCCCGAGTTCAAATCCCGGCTCGAGGACATTTCCCGTCCCTACCATCTCTCTCACTCCCATTTCGCTTCCTGTCTGAAATACTGACTTCTATCCAATAAATAAAGGCCAATAATAAATCTTTAATGAATGTAAAGCATGCATAAATGTGTTTAATCACTGACTGCAGAGTGTAACAAATGTTGGGTTGTTTTTAACCTAACTTTGGGTCTTTTCTTTGCATTTATTTTTAATTCAATGTATTCTCATAACTTGAGTGACAAATATGATTTAAAAATTAACGTAAAGCAATTAATGAGTCTTATTTAATGACTGTATAGAGTCAAAAAAATGCTGGGTTGTTTTTAACCCATTGTCAGGTTAAATATTGACAAACCCGACATTGATAAATTTTTTCAGATAAATTTAAATGATACTTTTTAATCCAATGGTTGGGTATGTCCATATTTGACCCAATGTTTGGTTAAAAACAACCCATTTGAGTTTTATTGGAAGGACATTTGAGTTACAAATAAAGTGTTTGTAAACAAATTAACATGAACTAATATTGAACTATATTTATGCAGGATTTATTGATCGTAGTTCAACATTTAGGGGCGGCACAGTGGCTCAGTGGTTAGCACTGTGGCCTCACAGCAAGAAGGTTGCTGGTTCGAGTCCCGGCTGGGTCAGTTAGTGTTTCTGTGTGGAGTTTGCATGTTCTCCCCGTGTTGGCGTGGGTTTCCTCCGGGTGCTCCGGTTTCCCCCACGGTCCAAACACATGCGCTATAGGGGAATTAATGAACTAAATTGGCCGTAGTGTATGAGTGTGTGTGTGAATGAGTGTGTATGGGTGTTTCCCAGTACTGTGTTCCGGCTGGAAGGACATCCGCTGCATAAAACATATGCTGGAATAGTTGGCGGTTCATTCCGTCGTGGTGACCTCTGAAATAAAGACTAAGCCTAAAATGAGTTCAACATTATGCATTATTAAAATGCTTGTTAACATTAATTAATGCACTGCAAGTTCACCTAAACTAACAATGAACGGCTTTACTTACATTTATTAATGTAATGATAATAATAAGATCAATTATTACGCTAATAAATGTTCAGTTTATTGTTTGTTGATGTTAGTAAATGCATTACATAAAGTGTCACCTGACTGTGTGTATTTAATGTTGCAATAAATAACTTTTCTTTTAATGTGTTTCCTAATGTTTTGTTTATTTACAGATTTGAAGAAATCCCAGACCTTTGGACACGACAGTATGTGTTTTCTTTTAATATATGCACTACCTGATAAAAGTCTTGTGGTGAATCCCAGTTGTAAGACCAACAAATAATAACTGGACTTCTAGTTGATCATGTGTAAAAGTGTCAGAAGGTGGATTTCTCTGCTGAATCATCTGTTGATCTGCATCAATCATCACTAATACTGCTGAACTGGAACCAGCATGGACCAAGATTCTCAAAGAAATCAGTCAAGTTTGGTGAAGGAGAAATCATGGTTTGGGGTTATATTCAGTATGGGGGCGTGCGAGAGATCTGCAGAGTGGATGATCAACATCAACAGCCTGAGGTATCAAGACATTTGTGCTGCCCATTATATTACAAACCACAGGAGAGGGACAATTCTCCAGCAGGATAGGGCTCCTTCTCATACTTCAGCCTCCACATCAAACCTCCTGAAAGCAAAGAAGGTCAAGCTGCTCCAGGATTGGCCAGCCCAGTCACCAGACATGAACATTATTGAGCACGTCTGGGGTAAGATGAAGGAGGAGGCGTTGAAGATGAACATGATGACTTTATTAATCAGTGATTTGAGTCATGTCAGAGATGTATGGATGCAGTCCTCCAAGCTCATGATGGAGTCAGACACAATATTCATTCTGTTTCCACTGCAGCATGAGCACATATTCTATACTGGACATTATTGAAGGTTCAGTGAGCAGACTTTAGTCTAAGCAGAGTCAGACCTTACTGTCCTAATCAAATCAGTCAACATCAAGACATGATCAGATTATATTGTGCTCAAATAAGCCTCATCTAGAGGCCTTTACCTTTCATATAAGACACTTCTGATACACAATCATCAACTAGAAGTCAACTTATTATTTACTGTTCCTAAAACTTGGAGAGGCCACAAGACTTTAGTCAGGTAGTGTATTTCTATATTATTTTATTTCCTTTATTTATTTTATTATATATTTCTGATATTTATTTACATGTATACATCACATCATATTCACAACTAAACCGATGATCCTATCTTTATGATAAATTGTCCATTTTTGTCTCTCTGTCTATAAAGGATTGAAGTCATGCCAGAAATATTTCATCGTTGTTTACTCGTCAAATATAGACATCTATAAAAACCACTTCAATTATTTGCCCGAGCAAACACGCTCTTTGCCTTTTAGACATTATTGATCGACTTCACAGAAATGCTGCTCTTTTCCAGGGGTAATGATCAATATCTTGTCAGCTGATAAGAGACTGTATGACATAGAGGGATATTGTAATATCAGCAAGGATTTCATCTTCATTTATTTAGTCTTTTAATGTGACCTTTGACCTCCTTTTAGAGTCTCATAAACAGAAGGAATGAGGAAAATGCTTTAAAAAACTCTTTATTTTTAAAAATATATATTCAGCAAAATTACAAAGTACAACAGGTTTTTTTCCAAGCTATATCACACTTAAGAAAATATCCCTTTATTATATAAAATTATAGAAAGGATTAATCTCTGTGCTCCTTCGGAGGGAGCTGTGCCATAAGTTACAGTATCATATTTCAGTCAAAGCAAAAACATACACAAAACACACAGTGTAGATTGGGTTTGCATGGCTTATCTACGCAAAAAAATAACAGGTACAGTAAAGTGCAAAAAATGCTGTTAGCATGAAACCCTACACTAGCTAGTATGCATCCCTAGGAAGTGCTTCAAACTAGACAAAGTGAGAAATGTCGTAACACATAAAAAAATAAACGCATAAACATGGCAGAAATACACGTGTAACATGTGCAATGTAGATTATTGTACTGTTTGTAGATTATCCCATAAATAAAATGTATTAATATTACAAAATAAAAGCCAAAGCGTGTCTGTTTGAACTGAATAAAGCAGCTTGGAGCACAGATTGAGTTGCATTTGCTGGTGCAATGTAGCGTAAACAGTCACAAAAGAAGAACTCTTGAGAAAAAAACACCTTCGTCAGATTCTGATGCTACACTTACACAACTGATGCACTACTAATATCTAAATATATATACAGGGTTCCCACTTTAATATCAAATATCCTTTCGCTGACTTAAAAGCTGGATTGCATGGACATGTAGGCCGCTGTTGTGCTTGCACATTAATAATATAATATTAGATTAGCATGGTCAAATAATTGCATCATAATATTACAATTATTTAAGCTTGGATATTATTTTGCATGACTTTAATAGCCTCCATGAGAACAATAATTGATCAATTTCTGATTAGATTAGATTGTTAGCTCAATGGCAGTTTATATTTAGCTTGAGTTTTCATTTAAAGCCAAATATTGAAGCCAAAGCTCTTATATTATCCTAAAATGTTAGCCCTAAAAGCATGCGATTGGCTTCAGTGATTTCAACACTGTTAAATAATGACCAAAAGGTGATATTATGTTACTTTTAAATGATTATTTTAAGTTGCACATGTTTTAACATGCTATTCTAAGTCTGTTTAATTGATGTAAGTTGATTTACACATTTAATTTAAACTAATAACATTAAGGCAACAACAAATTTGTGCAGTGCAGTTGATAAGAAATAATTACAATTGAGCTGAAAATAACTAGACATAACAAGAATAGGCGTGAAACAGCATGACATAAACCAATTACATTTGTAAAATTTAAAGTGACACACAGAAATCCCTGATATTTCATGACCTGGACAAATATATATATATATAAATACATATTCCAGCAATTCCTGGACCCGTGGGAACCCTGTGTTTCCTCCACATCACAGGTCAGTCTGCATTTACAGTGACTTTGATTTCCCTGAGCATTTTATGAGGAGCGATAATGCATAAGCTTTGCTCACATGCAGCCGAAGCCTCCATTAGAGAGGATTTCAGCACATACAGTTGAAGGCAAATTTATTACGGAAATTTGAACACTCATCCCCCAAGTGCCTTTACACAGAACATTCACAGGATTTCCTATAATATTGTCTACCTTGTAAAATCTTTTAATTTGGCTGGGATAAAAGCAGTTTTTAATGTCATTATAATTAATGTTGCTGTTCTGATTGGTTACAGAACAAACCACAGTTGTCCAATAATTAACCTAGTTAACCTACTCTGACAAAAATGATGCATTTTTTTAAGGTAAGTGATTGCAAACACTTAATATGAGCTGAATTTAAACAAATATATTAGATTTAGTATTGTCAACTTAATATGTTTGTTTAAATTGAGCCCAAATTAATAGTTTGCAACCAGTTACCTTAATAAATAAGTTAATTATACTAGTTACAATAGTTAAGCTTATAAATTGCACTTGAGTATGTTGCAAAACAACTAGTAAAATAAGATGCACTGCCATCATGGCAAAGGAATCAGTCATTAGAAATTAGCTTGATGAAACACAACAGCACTTAAGGGAAATATGTGCATTTAAATTTCACAGGAATAATTTACTCTTCAACTATAAATAAGCCTAAATAACGAATGAGCATTGTTCATGTGCACCCACACGATTCAACTATCATATCCGGCACGTCGGTCTTCACAATAGTGTGCTGTGAATTAAAGTAGACCATAGACAGCGGGCGTCTCTGAATGGGCACGCAGCAGGACGACACCGCGGTATTAATACCGTTTGCTTTCAGCTGGCTGAAAACGCTAGCGTGAAATGAAGAAGCGATGCCGGGAGAGCCGGATAAATGCTGAGGACACTGACCCATGCAATAGTTCATATGGTAGCCCTCAGGAGCAATGATCCAGTCCTGCCACTGAATGTCTCGAAACTTAATATAAAAGTCTTTCTTGCAGCACACGCTTACATCGTCGCCGCAGCGCAGGGAGCGTTTGCTGAGCGCGTGCTTGGACGGATCTTCACGCAGACGCACTTGTGCAACAAGAAACGGCTGATGGGACGAGTCTTCTGTCGGCTCTTTTTTGCACAGATTTCGTCCTGCATCCTCGCAGTGCACCTCCAGACGCAGACGCCGCTGTCCGCCGTCCAGAAATGCTTGCAGTGTGCTTGCGACGGGGAAGGTGTGCCATCCGCCCCGCGCCGCGTCTACGCTCCTCTGCAGAACCAGGGTTCGGTTTGCGCCGTCCGACAGGTATATTTCTGCGCTGATACGGCTGTTTTCAGACGGACGCAGGTACAGCCATAATGAGGACTGCAGAACCTGAACACTGTGGCCTTTCTCCTGCAGGAACTGGAAGGATAAACTGGTGTCGATGCTGTTAGGGAGATCACCGTCTGTGGAGAAAACACACACGCACTGATGTCAGAAGAGATGCAGTGTTGAAGTAAGCTGCATTCTGTCAGATTTACTGTAAATTAATGCCAGAATTCAATGTTGCATGTGTAAAGCTGACAGGATAATATGATAGCTGTGGTTTCCAGGATTCTTCCGTGCAAAAATCGCAGCAGAAAGCAAATGTAATGCAGTTTAATGGTAAGCTACATTATTATGGTAAATGGTAAACTAAATTTCATTACAGTAAAGTGAATAAATAACATTCATTCATTCATTTTCCATCGGCTTAGTCACTTTATTCATCAAGCACCAACTTATCCTCAGTTTTACACAGCGGATGCCCTTCCAGCTGCAACCCAGTACTGGGAAATGAACAAATATCAATAAAGTAATATAATAAATGGATGCAGTAAAGTATTAAAATTAATATATATGTATATGTATAAAGTTTTTTTTACTGTAAGTTATAATTCTACAGTGTTTTTCCTGTTAATATTTACTTGATTCACGTTATAAGTGCCATCTGAATCAGAAGAGCTGCAATGTTGAAGTAAGCTGTATTCTGTATTCAATCTGCTGTGGTTGTGGGGAAAAACTCGGACAAAAACTGTGCAATGATAATAATAATGGTTTAAAAGTGTATATAAAAGCATGGTTCGCTCAAAACGAAACATTCTGACATCCTTTGCTCTGCCTTTTTTCAAATCATTTTCTTTCTTCTCTTGAACACATAAAAGAGATACTTTGAAAAATGTTAGAAACCTGCAAGCGTTGACTTCTTTAGTTTTTGTTTTTCCTACTATAGACAGTGATTACAGGCTTTCAACAGTCTTTAAAATATCTTCATTTGTGTTCAACAGAAACACATAAAGGTTTGGAAGAGTAAATAGTGAGTGCATTTTAATTTTGGCGTGAACTTTAACACGTTATAGGGCTCTCATTGAAATACTCATTCGAAAAACCCTGGAGTTACAAGACTTCTGAACTTCTATCATTAAATAAATGGTTTCCATACATGGATTCTCACTTGATTTTTTTATTATATATAAAACCTATCATGCATAAGATTTGCTAACCTTGATTATTGAGCATTTCAGCAAACACAGTTAATGGCAAATATAAGCTATCTTGAACAAATATATTTTGACCTATAGAAACTCGGGTCATCACTGAAGAAAATGGGTCTTATTCTGTTCATTTAAAGCATTTTAAAGAGATTAAACAATGATTTATAAGCACTTATAGGTAGTTAGAACTGATCTTACATTTTATAAATGCATTTAAAAAAATCTGTTTTGTTTTTGACAATTAAAACATCAGTCCATCATTGAAGAAAGGATCTTTAAAAAGGGTTATTTCAACTCAATTTTGGGCACAATATGGACAAAACCAACTGCTGGGTTAATTTGTCTTATTTGTATTTTATAGGATCAAATCGGCTTTGACTAAATGGGTTGAATACCTCAGCATTTTTAGAAGGATTCATATTTTCATAAAACTTTTAATAATAATATTAACTAATATTATTTATTTAATAATAATAATAATAATAATAACTTTTAATAATACATTCATAAAACTATTCACTGCACACTTGAAGATGGTTTTATGAGCAGCAAATAAGGCATATACTAATCTTTAATATAGTAAAAGTGTATAACTGGTTTCTCACTTGATTTTATTTATATATATATATATATATATATATATATATATATATATATATATATATATATATATATATATATATATATATATATATATAACCTAATAATAATATAATATATTAATAATAATATATATATATATTTTTAAATATATATAACCTATAATAAGATTTGCTAGCCTCGATTATTGAGTATTTCAGTAAACACTGTTGATGGCACACATAAGCTATCTTAAACAAATATATTTGACCTATAGGAATCGGGGTCATCATTGAAGAAAGCTGATCTGATTTTGATCATTCCAGCCACTTTTAAGAACGTTTTATTAATGATTTCCAAGCACACACAGGTACTGATCTTACAATTTATAAATGCACTTTTGAAAAATCTTTTTTATTTTGTTTTGACATTAAAGGAAATCACTTAATAAAGGATCTCTAAAATTTTGGATAAAATATTGACAAAACAAACTGCTGGGTTGTTTTTTCCTATCCCATTAATTGCACCACCAGGAAAAAAAATGGATTTAATTTCTTAACTCCTTATGTTGCTAGTTAACACACTCAATGCATTTTTTACCTTTAAACACATCCCATAATTTCTAAAATATCAACCTCTACCAAACAGTTGAAATGTCGGTTTTATGGTAAAAGTACCGTATTTAATACATATACTAATAAAAATCAGAAAATATGAAGTGCAAGACCAATTTATTTTTAAAAATAATCAATTCTGAATACTAAATCATCTTTATTTTTTGAAGTATGCCATAAAATATCTCAGATTCTCATTTAACATGCTTTCTTATTTTTTATTTACAATAAAACCCAAACCAAGTGAAGTAGTGCAACAGGATTATGTTTGTTTGATTTGTTTTGGTAATCAACAATGCTGTGTGTGTAAAGCATTATTTAAAACATGCATGCTTTAAATGACTTTGACAGTCATTATTTAAAACAGTCAAAATATGATCAACCACTTGGTAAAGCAGGAGGTTAAAGGGTTAATTTTTATTATTATAGGATCAAATTGACTTTGACTATGAAAACCTCAGCGGTTTTAGAGGGATTCATCTTTTTCAATGTAATTTATTCATAAAACTGTCCATATATGCACATTGGAAGATGGTTTTATGAGCAGCAAAAAAGTCATGTACTAATCTTTAATGTAGTAAAAGTGTATATAGCACATTTTAATATTAAAACAGTTTTAACATTGAGGAAATCGGTTTCTCCACGTGAAATGTTGGTTAAAACTGAACAAAACTGCATGAACACAAACACGTTTAAAGATGTTTCTTATAAACAATATAGAAGCTCAAATGTGGGCTGCTAGTCTATACTCTTGCAGATGTGTATACAGTATCATAACTTTTAACGTATAGCTAGTTTTAACATTGAGGGAATCGGTTTCTCCATGTAAGTCATTGGTAAACTGTTGAATTCAGTGTGCGCGTTTGCGTAAAAGCTGATCCGTCTATCCGAATGTGCTGCGTATCTCAATTTAAGTTCAATTTAACTTTATTTGTTTGTTTAAATTCATCCCATATAAATAGTTAGGCAACTAGTTACCTGTCTGTCGTGGCAAATCTGTCACTAGGGCGGTATCCTTTACATTACCAAAAGTTACGTTTTTGTTCCTAACAGGATGGATAGATAGATAGATAGATAGATAGATAGATAGATAGATAGATAGATAGATAGATAGATAGATAGATAGATAGATAGATAGATAGATAGATAGATAGATAGATAGATAGATAGATAGATAGATAGATTGATTGATTGATAGATAGATAGATAGATAGATAGATAGATAGATAGATAGATAGATAGATAGATAGATAGATAGATAGATAGATGACAGTGAGATTTCTGAGAGTGTGTATGCGCGCACTCCTCTGTTAAGAGTGAATGTTATGATGGTTATTCTGCAGGTCAGATGAACTCACCGACATCAGCGAAGCTCACGATCTCGTACGCCTGGTTGCTGGAGCGCGAGTTCGGCAGGTTGTTCTCCAGCTCCAGGGTTCCGTCCTGTCTGATGCGGCCAGCGTGGAGCTTCCGCAGCGCCGTCATGAGCGCCGCCCGCGGGACCGTCTGCGTGATGTTCGGCCTCTCCCGCAGGTGCAGTTTGCTCAGGATCTGCTGTTTGGCGATCTCCACCAGGTACTGCTGCTCCGAGCCCTTCTCCATCGCCGGTAAACCGCACGTCGGACAGCCTGTAGTGGCAGCGCGCGCTCCTGGCTCCGAGATCGCGCACAGCACCACCAGCGTGGATAGATTCAGACATGAAAATAAATGCATGTTCTGCTTGCTTGAGTTCTGGACAGTCTTGGAGAAAGATGCGCACTAGCAGGTGGATGCAGAGAAGTGAGCTGCACCTGAGCACTTACAGGTGGAGTAATCCATCAAAAGTTACCGTCACACGTTTAGATGACGCGCCTCGAGTGCGCTCTGGCTGTTACGCGCGCGCCTGAGGGAGGGTGGATTCACACACACACATAGGTATATATATATATAGACCTGCAGGAGTTGATCATTAGCCAAAACAAATAAACATACTACACTTACAGTGCCACGTCGAGCCGCGGCTGTGTGGATCCAAGTCCGAGGAGTGACCCCTGTCCCAGTGACCCGCAGCAATGCGATGCATCCACACCAAACACATGACAGGACAACACAGACTAATGCATGACGCAATCGGACTCTTTCTGATGGGAAATAAAAGCACAGCATCTGCTCATCATGCATCACCGTTATAGTTATATATACACGCTGTGGAATTAGTAACTTCAAATAACAACTGAGAACCCTTAAAAGCAACAAGATGATTTTAATTTTAAAAAGTCAGCAAACACGTTGACTTAACATTGCTAATTATGCACATAGTTTATTTACTTAAAAAAGAGAGAGTAAGCTCGCCGCCTTATACTTATTAAATCAAGTCAACTAATCGCTAAAATACGAGTTTATTTGGGGGGGGGGGGGGGTTGCATTACAGTCAAAATCAGAAAAGTGAAGGTTATTAGTTACCATGAATGTATTAGTTGCTAATAACTTTAGCGTATTAACTATTAACTAACAGCATTTAACAGTTAAAGTTATTATACAGTTGAGGTCAGAATTATAACCGAGGATCATTATTGATATGTACCCCTGTCTACATTTCTGGAGAGCGCAAAATATGTTCCAGGAGCTACAGTTTTTGCAGTTTTTGTTTTTGTGATTCCACCAGAGGGCGCTGTGTACGCTTTTTCAGGTCTCAAATTTCTTGCGCGAGTGCTATTCACACCTGCTGTTCTCACGTAAATCCACCAGAGGCCACTGTCGACTGACTGACTGACCGACCGTCCGATCAATCATGGTCAGCTGGTAGCGTGAAAAAAAAACAGAAGCCGTCGACAGCGTCATACATTTTGTTTTAAAGAAAAAATTCAGCCATACTTAGCTCTGGCTATAATGTCCAGAAATGTATATGGAGGTACATATTCACAATGAGCCTGTGTTGAAAAAATACTATAGTAAATAATGTAGTGTTTTAGAACTAAAGAAAG